>NW_028222564.1:25000-30000 GCF_056783735.1 Eptatretus burgeri | reverse complement strand
CGCCGTCTGTGAAGTAGAATTGTATAAGTGTTGCCGTGTGCTCGGTAGTCGGTATTAGCTCTGCACTGTGTTTTCACTTTTATGTTTGCTTTTTGTGTAAATGGAATTGTGTTTTCTTTTTTGTGTGCATTTGGTGGAATTGTATTTGTGTGCTTTCCGTTCGTCGCGAATAAATGTGCTTTATTGTTGAACTGTTCTCCCGCTTCGCTTCGTCTTTTCCCCATTGAACCCCCATCTTGCTTCACGTAAAGGGTTGGTAGTGGGCTGAATACGCCCGATAATTAATCGAACCGTCGAGGTCGACGATAACACCGCTCGGTTATTCTGATAGTACGGAACGGGTCGCTTAAGTGGCCCGTGTCCGAAGTCGACCTGCGGCGAGGTGCGATCGCCCGGTCTACCCTCCGCGTGGGTACTTAGGTAGTTCGAATTTGGCGAGCAACCCTATCCCACGCGGGGGCTGATTGGCTCGATCGCGGTGAGACCGAAAGGTCCACCCGTGACTGGTTCCCGGCGTTAGTCCGAGAGGGTCACGACTGGATTGTCCGTCCGGTGGGCGACGTGCCGCGATTCGAGTTACGTGGCCGTCGCACGCCGGCGGGCGCGAAAACCGCAACACTGGTGTCAGGAGTGGGATACAAATCCATCGCCCTCCTCGCGGCACTGGTGTCGGAGAACAGGAAAACGGGCTCTCCTGTCTCCGGCTAAATTTACGGGAATCGGTCCAGGGGTGAGAGAAGCGACCCCCGATTCCCTCCAAATTACGAGCGAGCAAATTAACCCTTCACGAGAAGCAAGATGGCGTCTCAAGGCGAGCGGGAGCCGGGGGTATAAGAAATGGATGTAGAATGTGTAGGATCCATGGTCCAGGATGAAATCCCCGTGCAGGAAATGTTGATTGTGCAGGAACACGGACTCGCCCAACTAAACCCAGAACCTGAAATGGGTGCGGCAGCGGCCGCAGTGTATGACACCTCCCCCCCCTCTCCACCAAAACCCTTGCTAAAACGGTTCAGCTGAGTGCATCCAACATGGCCCAGCTATGCGCCATGCTGGCGGCAATGAACGAAAAGATGAATGCGAAAATGATCGAAAAAATGGATGCAAATACAAACGAAATGAAAGACATGAACAAGCAAATGAATGAAGTGAAAACGACGATGGATGCGAATACACAACACATGAACGAGAAGATGGATACAAATACAAATGAAATGAAAAACGAAATGAACAAGCAAATAAACGGAATGGAAGCAAACATGAAGGAAGAAATGAAAGAGCTACGGGGTGAGACGCAGAACATGGGCCGAAGCCTGCAGGCGGGCATGAAGGCAGTGAGCAGGGAACTTAAAATGGCGACTCCACGTGTGGGAGCGAACGAGCTGGAAGGGGGTGCAACGGCTGACAGGCCCGCGGTGGAGGCGGGTGAAAAAATAATTCGTGGAACGTGTTGGGCGAGGGTCGTGACGATGACCGAAAGGGAAAAATTAAATGGGGAGACCAAAACGTGTGAGACGAGACACGAGGTGACGACAACGGAAATAATAGTTGAGACAAGGGAGGTAAAGGGTGAAGAGTTGGCAGAGACACGGGAGACAGAAAAAATAGAGGGAAGACTACACGGTGAGGACGGGGTAAGTGACGCACACACACACACGGAGGTAGTGGAGGATAATGGGGGTGAGCTCGCGGAGCGTGCAGGGACCCGGTGTGAGCACCTGGATGACCTCCTCCAGGAACGAGGGGAGGGAGTATGCCCCCTTGAGGCGAGTCACGACCAGGTGCTTTGCGAGGTTTGCGAGGTCGTGCTTTGCGAGGTTGAGGGGACGAGTGCTGTGGACGGGTGCACGGAGAGCTTGGGGGGTGTAGAGGCCCCGGAGACCCTTGTGGGGACACAAATCCCCAGTGTGGTTGTCCCTGTGTGTGTGGTGCAAGGTGTGAGTGCGTCCCCGTGTGTGGAAGCGACCCCGTGTGTGAGTGGTGTGGTGGCGATGGTGCCAGAGTGCGTGCTTCCCAGCACGCCGTGTGTGGATGAGGCACCGTGTGTGAGAGAGGCCGTGTGTGTGGATGAAACGGCCAGTATGAATGAGGCACCACGTGTGAGTGGTGTGGTGGCGATGTTGCCGGAGTACGTGCTTCCCAGCACACCGTGTGTGGATGAGGCACGGAGTGCGAGTGAGGCACCGCGGGTTAGTGCCCCCGCGTGTGTGGATGAAACGGCCAGTATGAGTGAGGAACCGCGGGTGAGTGCCCCCGCGTGTATGAGTGAGGGACGTTGTGTGGAAGAGACCGCGTGTGTGAGTGTCGCCGTGTGTATGAGTGAGGTACCGCGGGTGAGTGCCCCCGCGTGTATGAGTGAGGCACGGTGTGTGGATGAGGCACAGCGGTTGAGTGCCCTCGCGTGTGTGGGTGAGGCACCGCGGGTGAGTGCCCCCGCGCGAGTGAATAGAGCACCACGTGTGAGTAGTATGGTTTGTGTGAGTAGTGAGGCACGCGTGAGTGAACGGCCGTGTGCAAGGTCGCTGTGTGCCAGGGAGACCGTGTGTGTGAGAGAGCGGTATGTGAGGGAGATGTCGGTTGGCATGCGGGAGCACGCAGCCGCGTCTCCCCGTGTGAATGTGATGGTGTGGACTGTGTGCGTCGTAACACGCAGGTGTGCGTGGGTTGAATGGAGACGACGACGGCGACAGAGGAGAGAAAGCCGAGTAGCGGCTGTGGCTGTTTCGAGGACCGTGCCGGGTTCACCCAGCAGTGAGCACGCGGTTCGTGCTGTGCAACGCACGAGACCACCACGTGCTCGCTTGCGAGAGTGAAGTCCCGGTCCGGAAACGCACGCGGTGGATTTGCCGATCCCGCGGACGGACAAAGTTTAGGCAGGTAAATGGATTTGGACCGGACGGGTTCTCCACGCGATCGTGTGTGTTAAGCTCCAACGGGCAAAGCACATGTGTTCGCGTGGGGAACCCCTCGAGACGTGTGGCTTGTGTTTTTTTTTGTTTTTGCGCACGGTGACGTCATGGCTGCACGTGTGGTTGGAATCCGGCAGGAGGGGTATCTCTGCCGGATGATCCCGTCCAAGGAGGGACGAGGAACACGTGCAGCTGCATGACGTCACGGGCAGGTGCAAAGTGCGCGAGCTCTGAGTTGCCGCGCAGGTGCTGCGCATGGAAAAAAAAAAAAGCAAGCCTCACTTTCGGGTGTACAGGATTCCTGGGCAAGGGGTGAAAGACCCCCTTACCTGGGCACAGGATGGAAACTAGTTAGGGGGAAGGGTTAGCTTAGTTAGACCGACTTCATGGGGCAGGGGTAAGTCCTCATGGAGTCCGTGGAATGGATTAGTTAGAGGGATTTAGTGAGCTTTAGGTGGGGAAATAAAATAATTAATGGGATTATTTGGAGACATGGACAGACTTATGAATGTGTAGAGTTGACGTAGTTTAGCTACGTAGGTTAAATGGAACGTGCTGTAGTTTAAGGGACGACGTGGGAGCACGAGTTAGTTAGGGGATGTAGTTAGAAGGATGGCAGAGTTCAGCGGTGTGTGTGTTGAAGAGTTGGTGAGTTGTGAGGTGAGTACATGGTGAGTGAGTGAGGCCAGCGGGTCTGTGTGTGTGGAGTGAATGGGGAATGCATGGTGCGATGAGTGATTGGGGGAGGAGTGACTCCCGCCCAAGGGACCCAGGGTCAGTGTAGAGTGAGTTAGCTGGGTTAGTCAAATTAACAAAAATGGAGGTCGTTTTGCTGTTGGTGGGAATGTAGGCTCGAGACCCATTTGGAGGGGTGCAGGAGCCCTGTTGACGGGCTTGGGAGCGTGGCTGCGAAAGGTGAGTATCGCTGAGTGGGTACCCCGGGCACCAGGCTAGTCGGCCGCGGTAGGCCATGGGCCCATGGGGGGCCGGGATAGAGTAGTGGGCACGGGTGCGCCTGCTTGGTGCGGGGGCCCGGGGCGCCATTAGCCGCGTGGGCAGTGTTGTGGGCACGGGTGACCCTCGGAAAGGGGCCCGGGAGGCCGGCCTGCCACGTGTGCGGTTCAGGGAGGTGCCATGGGGGCACTCCCGGTGTTAGGGAGCTGGTAGGCTCGGAGGCAGTGTAGTGCCCGGGGGTGCCATAGCGGGAGATTCGGCAGAGGGTCGTGCCTGCCAAAGGGAGCCACGTGTCCCAGCCAGGAGACCGTGTGAGGGCACGGAGAGAAAATTGGGGGGCGAGGCCCGAAATTGTGAGGACACCAACACAGGCGACGGGAATCTGGGTTGTTAGAACCAATAGTTTAAGCGAGAGGCGCTTGTTGAAAGGCCGGGGTAGTTTAACAGTTAAATGGTTAGGGTAGATTAGGAGATGTACCCCTCCGCACCATCCATCCCCTCGCTGTCGTTGTGGGCCGCTGGACCTACTTGGTGTTAAGATCGCCGAACTCTGGGGAGGCCATTCTGAGGCTTGAGTTGGGCCTCGACACAGGACGTTAGCTCTCCCTTATTCCCCTCCGGGAAGGGAACGTAGGGGTTGGGAGTAGGCTAGGTGACAGGATAGGTTAGCCGAACAAAGACGATAAAGGGGGTTAGGGGACGATTTATAGAGGGGGAGTAAAAATAAAAACAACAAAAAAATAAGTTGGGGCTAAATTGGGGTTTGACAAATTAAGGGAGTGGGTATGTACAGTGACAGGCAAAGGCGATAGGTTGGGAGGGAGACAGGTAGGTAGGTCCGAGCCCGCCTTCCAAGTGGCCAGCACCACCGCACTCCCTCCACCAACCTCCACTGAACGGCAAAGGCTGGCCAGCTTCATCTGCTGGCTGCGTTGCTGCGAGGCAGAGGCCGGCCAACTTCATCGGCAGCTGTTGTTTTGCTGCAAGGCCTGTGCCATCGGCTGGCCGTGTTTTGCTTCAAGGCGGAGGCCGGCCAACTTCATCGGCAGCTGTTGTTTTGCTGCAAGGCCTGTGCCATCGGCTGGCCGTGTTTGCTTCAAGGCCTGTGCCAGCCAGTTCATCTGCTGGCTGTTTTTC
>NW_028222562.1:20000-34523 GCF_056783735.1 Eptatretus burgeri | reverse complement strand
TCAATCTGATCACCATACTTATAAGCATATGCCTTTGCTCTCAATCCAATAAACTCACTCATTACTTTTCCACCCAACTCATCCTTAAACTTGCCAATAACCTTTTCATTCTTTTTTGAAAATAACTCACTCTTCTTACTAAAATTACTTGTATCATATACTCCAATGTTTTTCTTCATATCCTTATAAACATCGTCAGTTTTTATATCTAGAATAAAACTATCAGTGTCCATATACAACAATGAAGCATTTTCACCATACTCTTTCTTTAAATCATTATACAAATAATCATACATCAATATCTTTGATAAATCAAGAACTGCTGTTCCAATATAAATTGGTTTATCCATGACAATACTTTCCTTTTTCATATGAATAGCAGAAAAGTTCTCTGAAAAAACCTCTTCTCTCTCAAAACTTGGTTTATTTATCAATCTCGAAGCTTCTTTCCAAGATGTTGCAAATCTAATGTTTTGCCTGTTTCTAACATTCTCCATTGTCTTTCCAAAGACAGCATTATTCATTAATTTATAGAATTCCCCTTCAAATTTTACTTTTGTATTTGTTCTCATATCTGTATTGAATTTAATATACTTTTTCATCCAAGGACTTTGTTTAAATTTTAAAACTCTATGAATTTTAGCTACTCTCAACCCAGCAGATAAATATTGTCTCAAGTTCCTTTGATGCAAAACATATCCCTCTTTATCATAGAATGTTGTTAATAACTTTTCTGTTGATTTGCCTTTAATATTAAAACTTTTATGATAATCACTGAACCATTCTTTCTTTGGGGTTTCTTTCTCACATGCAAAAGGAAGGTCTTTATGCTTATTATGAAGATCACTCGGGTACTTCAAATCAACTTCAAAATAATAACCTTCTTCTTTGTCATTCAATTTCTCTTGAGAAGAAATAACAATATTCATCAAAGCCTTTTCATAATCCTTTTCTTCCACCCACTCTAATTTACCATAAGGCAGGGATTGAGACATTGCCCATCCATACAAATTATTAGCATCAAAGTACATCAAATAATTACTATCTTTTTCACTCTCATAATTTGGAAGATATTTATTATTTGCTTTAGCATATCTTTTTGAACATACTTGTGATATTCCACCTCTCTTAGACTTCTCAATCATCAAAAGCATATCTACATCACTGACTAAATCTATATCTTGTTTTGTCATTTTCAACATTGCACTCCAAGCTAAACCAGGAGCTGTGAAATAGTGGGCAGGATCTAATCCATAACAATTTTTATTATGACAGAGTGATCTAAAAGCTTCAAACACATCAGCTAACAATAAAACATCTGTTTTTAGATACAAATCATGATATTCTCCAAGGTTCTTTATCTTAAATATTTTCCAAATTTCTTGTGCGTGTTTATATTCCTTATCACTTATCTCTTCTTCATAAAGGTTATTATAGAAACTTTCTTTTGAAGGAAGTTGTGTTTCTTTAAATCTCATAAATGAATCCATATAACCATAAGGATAAATTCCCTTACTTGTAAGAATTTTCTCTTTACTTTGAATTTCATTCCTTGTTTCAATTTCCTCTCTAGTTAGAATTCCCTCTTTAATCAGAATTTCATCTATAATCAGAATTTCCTCTTTAGTTAGAATTTCATTCTTTGTTCGAATTTTCTGTATAATTAGAATTTCATCTTCAGTAAGAATTTCTTCATTCATTTCCTCATTAATTAGAATTTCCTCTTTACTTTGAATTCTCTCTTTAATCTGAATTTCCTCTTTAGTTAGAATTTCCTCTTTTGGAAAGAATGAATTAAGATTTGGAAAAGAGCCCGTGGAGCTTAGATTTGATGCGAGGTTGGCTAGTGGCGTTCCCATAAACTTGTAAGAATCAAGAAACCTTATACGAGTTATAGGTTTTGTGAATATCATTTTTGTAAATGAAATATACTTTTGACTTGTGTTTGTTATGGCAGAAATATTCCCTGGTGTTTTTGAAAGTTCATTTATAAATAGATGTGTGTCATAGTTGGCGCTGTTGTGAAGAAAGACTGGAATAAAAGAAGGTAATTTATAATTAAGATTACAACAGGAATGAGCGGGACCTCTATATTTACCAGTAAGATGACAATGATCCCTAACTTTAGACTCCTCAATTTCCTCCTCACAAATATGACAGATATTGTTCTTTCTGAATTCTAATTTTTCTTCTATGGTTAATTTCATCGGTTCATTTGTTTCTTTCATTAATTTAGTTAGTCTTATACAATCCTTTTCTAATCGTTTTACAAACTCTTGTGAAGCATTTTTTCCACTATACTGTTCAAGTTTATTATACTTTTCTCCAACAGATGATTTGATATAATAACAGAAACCACAAGGAATATGTTTTTGATATTTATTTGTATATGGTTCTTTTGGATTAGGAGAAGCAGTATTTATCTTTTTAAGGATACATTCAAAATCAGCGTATATCACAAATGGGTGCATGATAGATTTATTATAATCTTCAAAAGAAATCTTTTCACCAGGTTTAGGCATTGTAATTACAGCTGATTTATGATTACTACAATATTTTGAATGTTGTTCTAATCGTTCTTTTGTATGAAATGAATTAAGACATCGCTTACAAGGATATATTTTGTTTGCTGTTCTGAATACCTGAGAAGAGATTAATCTTGATAAATTATTGATGTATGTGTAATGTGAATTCTTTCCAACACTAAAATATAAAAGATCAATGTGTGTTTCTTCATTTTTATAGTTGTTTGAAATTTTTAATATTTGAACTTTGTTTGTATCCGTTAATCCATATACATTAATAGAAAGATTATTCTTTTTCTCAAATTTAGGAATATCTGTTAGTGGCATTGGGAAATTAAAATCTTTAATGTCCAAGGTATTCTCATATTTCATATATTGTTTTACTCTTTCTGAATTACATTTTGGTGGATGTAAGTGAGCAAGAACAGACCAGAGAAAACATTTATTATCATTATTCTTAATATTAACAACTGCCTTCTTTCGTTTTATTTCTTTTGGTAATTCAATATAAGAAGAAGCTTTAAAAGGGTTTGATTTTAGAATGTGTATATCTAAAAACATGATTTTTTTAATATTGAATCCACTTCCTACCACTGTATTATCAACATCCTCCTCTTGTCTTGATAGTTCTTCATAAACCCCACTATTCAAAAAATCTTGAAATGATGTTATAAAATGAAGATCTGTCCTCATATAAGGAGTTTGTTCTTCATCTTGTCTTTTCATATTCATTTTCACTCCCATATAAAACTTTAAAGTTTTCATTTCTTTTAATGTCTTTTTAATAAATTTTTCAACATCAGGTTTCACTATTTCAATTAATTCAACTATTGATGATGGACCGGGTTCTCCAAATTGAAAAATCCTGATTTTTATATGCCCTTTAAATGCCCCATCAGTGTTTTCAATATAATAGTCTCCCTTTACTTTAAACTCATTTTTCTTGTGTTTTTGTGATTGAAGATGCCTATTATAACTACTCTTCAAAACATCCTTTGAGCAGGTATCACAATGTTTTCTTTCCAACTCAAGAGGGGATATTTTGTGAAATAGATTAAATGTGTGTTTGTTGGTTCGGAGGTGTTTTCTATAATGTTTATATTCGTGATTACAAATATCGCAGTATGTTGTATTCACCATATTTATATAATAAAACTTTGCTTAAACTAAAATTTTCTTGATGAAAATTTCGTTTATTTTACAGGTGAATCTGTGCTTAAACTAAAATTTTCTTGATGAAAATTTCGTTTATTTTACAGGTGAATCTGTGCTTAAACTAAAATTTTCTTGATGAAAATTTCGTTTATTTTACAGGTGAATCTGTGCTTAAACTAAAATTTTCTTGGTGAAAATTTCGTTTATTTTACAGGTGAATCTGTGCTTAAACTAAAATTTTCTTGATGAAAATTTCGTTTATTTTACAGGTGAATCTGTGCTTAAAACCATTTTATCCTCCAACTTTTTCACTTAATAAATACAATGTTTCAAGACACAAAAGACAAGTTTCAATCAATCTCTTCATTTGTTAAAGATGCTGAGAAATATGTCAAGGATGTAAAATTGAACAAAGATAAATATAACAACTATTGGATAAAAACAATTATGGTGGATATGATGAGTTCTTCAATTTACTTCAGTGGAAGGGCTTTTAGTATACCTGGAAGAACATCAATTAAGGTATCTCTAACAAAAGTTTCTCCTCTCCTTCTGGCAATATATTCAAAACTAGAAAAAGCAATGAAACAAGAAAAGGTATCAAAAAATAAAAACCTTATGGATGAAGCTTTAGAAAGAAAAGATAAGACCATCTGTAATATGCAAGGAGAAATTTGTATTTTTTTTCAACAACCCTAAAGATATAAATCCTGATGAAATAAAGGATGTTAATATATCAGGTGAAATGACATTTCATTCAATTGTAGTTAAGGATCATTTTAAAATTACCTTTAATATAAAAAATGTAGCAGTTGAATCTGTCAATGAAAAAATGTATATCGATATCGATGGTAATGTTTTTTCTACTAATTAAATGAGTCAATATTCAACTGAAGATTTTGAAGATTATGAGAGTGATTATGATACCGAGAGTTTGCATTCAAACGATAGTTATGGCACCGAGAGTTGGTGTTCAAATGATAGTTATGAAAGTATAGATGATTCTGAAAGTATCGAAGATGATATCGAAGATGAATTTCAGTTTAAGTAAAGTTTTACTTTATAAATATGAATAGTTTACTCGATTTTGAGCCTCTTGAATTCCATGATTCTCCATATGACAAATTTGAGAATTGCCCTGCGTGTGAAAGACGGGGATTAAACACAGAGTCAAAAGCCTATAAACAATGTATATTCTGTGATTATCTTCTAATTAATGATAATCAAAAATATAAAAAGGAAAATAATTATTTTAGATTTACACCAAAAATGAATTACTTTACAAGATTGATTAGAGAAATGAATGTAAAGTATGAGGGTGATAACACACCTTTCCTTACAAGGGAAGAAACTGAACGTATTAGAGAAATGTTCAAAGGATTGTTGTTATATATTATTCATGGATGTGATTTTCAGGGAAATATCAACACAAGATATTGCATAAATAAAATAATGGATTATCTTGAAATTAAACCTGAACTTAGGATAAAATATAGAATTTCGAAAAAAGCCAATAATAAATTAAATAACCTGTTTTCCAAATATATAAATGAATGATTTTTTACCCATTTGGGAAAATAAGATAAAATTTGACAACCATAAAAATCTCCCAAATTCATTAAGATGCCTCATAGTTGGTTCAAGTGGATGTGGAAAAACCTGCTTACTTTTAAAGATGCTCCTCACTCCCAACTTTTTAGATTATGATAATTTAATAATTTTCACAAAGTCGAGTTTTCAACCAGAGTATCAACTACTCTCACAAGGTTTTAATGCTGGTCTTCAAAAAGAAGATATAATCGGTTTATTTAAACTTCAAAAAAACCTAAATGATTTTAACATTGAAGATATAATACAACTATTTTGTGATACACAGAGATGTAAAAAGAAATCAAAACCGATAACTTGTATTCTGAGTGATAATATGGATGATATACCGTCTCCCCAAGATTTGGATAAATCCAAAAAGAACCTCGTTATCTTTGATGATTGTGTTAATGAGAGAAACCAAACGGTAATGGACAGCTACTACACAAGAGGGAGACATTCTTCTTGTAATTGTATTTATCTTAGTCAATCGTACTTTCAGCTTCCTCGTCGTTCCATCAGAAACAATGCTAATACTTTTATTTTATTCAAGTTAAATTCAATAGATATAAACAATTTTTGGAGAGACAATTGTTCGACATTATGTAGTAAAAAGGAATTTGGGGATTACATGAAACACACGACTGAAAAATATAAATATATTGTTGTGAAACAAGATGAGATATTAAATGATATTTTTCAATAAATAAATGGATGCGAAAGAAAGAGCAAGAAGATTTAGGGAACATCAAGAGTTGGTTTCAAAAGTTGTAAAACAGCAGGAAGACATAAAGAAGAAACGCAGACAGAAACTAACGGGCGAAGAAGCATTTGAAAGAAAACAAGAGAAATTTTTTAAACCACTTTTAAAAACTTCCCAAGGAAAAATGAAAGATGTTTCCACAGTTCCCACAGTAGAATATACTCCTAAAAAACTTCAAATGTTAAAAGATTTCAGTCAAATGACGGAGGAAGAATTAGAGCATTTAGGAGAATTAGAATATGATGATGAAGGTTTATTTCAACAACTGGAAGAGATTAATCGACCCCCTGATTATATTGTGAATGCTCTTCAAAACAATGAATATTCAGCGGATTCAAAAACCAAAGCAGGACTCATTCCAACAGAACAATCAGCAATATTTCATCTTGTTCAAGAAAAGGTATTGATATTTAATGATGAATTAAGGTTCTTGGGTTCTGCTCAACCCCCTGTTAAACTAACTCCGAGATTAATGTTTCTTCTCACAAAAGATGGAAGACAAGGTTCAACTGTGAGGGATGAATCAAAGTATATTGATAAACCATTGGATATGGAAAATAATGATGATAGAGTATATATTGATCTGCTGAACACTCGAAATTATAAGGTTATTCTTTCTGGTAAAAGTAGGAAGAATGAGAAGGAGAAACACATTATTCAGGCTTTAAGTATCCTTGGTTCAGGTGTTAGTTTTCTTCCAAATGACCCATCGCAATTAGTTAATAGACTGTTATTGTTGTTAGGCAGTAAGAAGGCTGGAAATAACAATTGTTTTAATGAAGCATCAGCCATTTTAGACCAGTTGATGAACATGAAAATAATTAATAAATATCAATATAAAGACATTTTATCTCATATTAAATAAGATGAGAAGCACAATCCTTAGTTTCAATTTCACAACAAGCGACCACACATCTTCATTCCCATACCCACTACAACTTGACACAACAAAAGAATATGAGGCATCTTTATTGTCCATGGAAACTTATAATACCTTATTTAATATAACCGAGAAAAATGACAAGTTTAGTTATAATCCGGGAAGTGGATACAAAACGATAACAGTCTCACCCAGAGCATATGAGATTTCTCAAATATCTTCTGAAATTGCTCGTCTTATGAAAGAACAGGGTGATGAACCAAAAAATATTGTTATAAACATTCAAAAACATACTTCAAAATCAACGATTAAAGTTAAAAATAACTACAAGGTTGATTTCACAATTGATAATTCATTTAGAGAGTTATTGGGTTTCTCCTCAAAAAAGATTGAAACTAATGGGACGTTTTACAGTGATAATGTCATTCAAATATCCTCAGGAATAAATTCGGTGTTAATTCACTGTGATTTGATTGATGGTGCTTATAATGATGGGAAAAAAACAAATACAATATTTTCATTCAGCGCATACTCAACCCCAACTGGTTATAAATTCAATATGGAAACCAAAAATTTGGTTTATCTACCTGTGTCAGGAAAAACCATACACAGAGTAAATTTTAGGATAACCGACCAAGATAATCGTGTGATTTCTTTTAATGGAGAAGTTATATCCATCAGAATTCACCTACGTGAAGTTTTCCAATAAATAAATACGATGGTTATTGTGAGGAAACACGAGTTGGGAAAATATAAAATAATTACAGGGGATGGGATGTTCCTTTCCCCATACTACAAGGGTGAAGGTATGTATCTTGGTAGAGGATACTATAAACCTAAGAGACAAAGGGGTGTTGGACATCAATTTAGAGGAGATGGGATAATTGATACTCTCATGGGTATTGGTTCAACTATTCTTAAACATAAAGATCTAATTGGTTCAACTGCTTCTGCTGTGGGAAATGTAGCAGGTGCTGTAAAGAGTATAAAAGATGCTCAGAAGGAATCTCATAAATTACAAGCAATAAAAGAAATTAAGAAAGGCAAAACTCAGTTGTCCCCCAAGAACGACAGAAAATAATTCAAATACTTGGATCAGGGTTTCAAAAGTTTTAACATCTTTTTTTCCTAAATAAATACAAGTATGGAAGCAATTGATAGTATCTATGATTTGGATGATACTATTATTATCTCAAACTCCACTAAAAAGAAGATTACTTCAAGGTAAATGCAATAACTGGAACAGACTGGAATACGAATGGTACAAAAAGTTTTGAAATAAATAATCAACAAACCTATTTGAATCTCTCCGAAAGTTTCTTGTTGTGTAAATTTAAATTCACTAAGGCTGGGAATAACACAAACGCTACACTTGTAAATGATTTCTTCTGGAAAATGTTTGATAGTGTGCGTTTGTATATTGGAACACAAGAAGTTGAAGCGGTTGATTATGTCTCTGCTGTATCTGAAATGATAAAATTTACACTCTATACATTCAGTGATAGAATGGGAAAGGGGTCTGTCGAAGGTTTTATTCCTGATATGTCAACGGGAACAAACACAGACCCTGGATATACTCAAAAGAAAGGAATGTATAATGATGATACAAAAGCAGAAAATAGTTTTACTGTGGCAGTTCCTCTTAAAGGTATATTTGGATTTTGTGATCATGATAAAGTTCTGTATGGCCTTAAAATTAGATTTCAACTACAAAGGAATATTAATGAAAATCGATTGCTTTTTGGTGTTGGTAGTGCTTTTGGTGATCAGAATAAATTTGTAATTGAGGAAATGAGTTGGTATATCAGTGAATATACTCCTAATCTTAAAACAGAAGAGATGTTGAATCGAAGACTTAACTCAAAGAAACCACTCAGTGTATCATACCTCAAAAGAAGATGTCAACACGTTAAACTCAATCAAACTACTTACACGTGGAATTTGGGTGTTCTGGAAGGAAAGCCACGATATCTGTGGATCATTTTTAAAAAGCCAGATGGTGATACTGCGACTGATAAGAATAATGCATTGAGTGATAATGCTACAGTGAAACAACTTCGCATTTCTCTAGATGGAACATTTTACCCACGAGATAGATTGGAAATTAATTGGGAAAAAAATGATTTTGCTGAAGCATACAAGTCTTACCAAAAGGTGTGTGAAAGTAATGGAAATAAAGAACCTATTTTGGATATGACAGCATTTAAAAGTTTGTATACAATCTATGCGTTTGACCTGAGCGCTCAAAAGGAAACTATAAAGTCTAATCGAGTGGATACTTCCCTATACATTGAAAGAGGAGAGAGTGAAGAAGTTGATACATATTGTTTGCTTTTGGAAGAAACAGAATTGCAGATTAATACAGATAATGGTGTGATGATTAGTCTCACATAATTTTTTGTTAAATAAATGAGTGGCAAAGTACCAACTGGGGTATATGTTAATCAAATCAATCTTCATAAACTATCATCTTGTGTTCAAAATCAAAAGCCTTGTACGATTAACGTTAATACAATTCAGAGAAAAGGAGCAGAAAGAATTGATGTTTTTCTCACAAGAGAACAGGTTAAAATCTTGAATGACACTGGCTCACTTAAAATTAAAATGACAAAACCAATGTTGAAAAAATATTCAATAAGAGAGACGAGTGGAGGATTTCTCCCATTTCTAATTCCTTTATTTGCTGGTTTAAGTGCGGTTGGAGCATTGACGGGTGGTATTTCAACAGCGGTGAAAACTGCCAACGAAAGGAAGGCTCAACTCCAGGCTCAAAAAGAATTGGAAAGACATAACAAAGAGTTGGAGAAACAAATTAGTGGAAGTGGTGTAATTGTAGATTTTGCTGAAAAACTTGAAGGTCTGCCTGATAAAGCGAGATTGTTAGTTGGAGATATGCTTTCTTCTATAGCACAAGCAGGTGTAAAATTAACGAAAAGAGGTAATGGATTATATCTTTCTAATAAATAAATGAGCATTGATGAGTGGTTGAAAGAATTTGGAAAGAATACAACATCAAATTTACAACTTGTCAAATATTGTAAGAAATTAAAAATTCATAATGTGGTTATTTGTATGAGAGATGAATTAACAAATGTGCCGAAACATACAAAGAATATTATTATGAACTTAGAAGATAATAATGGGAACGGTTCTCATTGGGTTTGTATTTTTAATAGTCAAGACAAATATTATTTTGATAGTTTTGGTCTTCCACCACCTGTTGAAGTCATAAAATTCTTACAGAATGGTGTTTATCAAACATTTCAAGTCCAAGAATTAAATTCCAAGTGTTGTGGCCAATTATGCCTATATGTGTTATTTCAACTCAACAAAAATAAAAAATTTTATGATATTATTTTTAATCTAATATAAATGACTTATGTTGGTAAAGATGGTTCTATCTTTGGTGTATCTCAAGAACTGGATATTGATTTATCAAATTATTACACAAAGGCACAGGCTGAACGACATAAATATAATATAACCAAAAATATTAACATGAAAAATGCTTATAAATTAAAAAATTATCCAACCCCAACTGAAGCGAATGACTTGGTGAGATTAAGTGATTTATCACAATATATATACTTAAATAAAATGGCTGTGTATTCCAAAGATACAGAAGTGTTGATATTATCTCCAGGTCATACAGTATTCACAGTTCGAATTAAAATAAATTTTTATAAAGAAGGGCGTATCGTTTGTATGAGAATAGAACAATGGGGGTATGATATGAATGATTTAGGGTATAATTGGTCATTTAAAATTAACCTCGAAGACCTGGAACAATTAAATCAGTCTCGTAAGGAAGAATATTATCCACTTGGTATCGAGAATGAGTTTTGTGGGGCTACGATTAGTAAACAACAAATAAAATAATTTAATAAGGGTAAATATAATAATGGTTTTGCCCTTGTTTATCTCATGAAAACAGAAAAAACAGGATTATATATAATAAGTAAGGAAATACAAAATGATTTAACTATGGGAAGATGGGGAGGTGTTTCGTGCCATAATATTATTCTAACATATATTTCTAATACATAAATGACAGCAAGAAGGCTTCAAGAAAATTATCATTTCTGTGTTCAAGCATACCTTCAAGAAAAGGGTATTCGGTATTTTAATAAATATGTTCTACAACATAAGAATGAGGTATTTTCAATAAAAGATTGGCATTATGCTGATGTTGATAAACCGACAACTTTAGATTTAATTAGAATGTTAAATAATGAAAAAATTATAAAGTTAAGAAAAGGTAAGGCTCTTTTAGAAATTCAAAAGAAATTTTATTGGTTTCCTGTTGTAAAAAAATTATTTTGGATACAGGAATAACAAGAAATCCTGATGAATATATGTATAATATTCTATGGGGTGTAAGCGATTCAAGGATAGTAAGGGATGAGGAAGGAGTTGAAGAAGAGAGGGAAGAGGAGGAAAAGGAGAAGAGAGAGAAGGAGAAGAAAGAGAAGGAGGAAAGAGAGAAGAGAGAGAGGGATGAAAGGGAGAAGAGAGAGAGGGAGGAAAGAGAGAAGAGAGAGAGGGAGGAGAGGGAGGAAAGAGAGTGGATGAATAAATATCAAAATATGGAAACCAGTGGGATTCAAAAAAGAATAGGGGTATTACAGAAAATAACTCAACCCACCGAGGACGAAAACAAAGAATTGATAAGTCTATTTACAATACTTTCGACAAGACTATTGACATCGAGAAGACATGTATTTTAATTCAAGTTTTTCATTTTTTTTTTTTCTTAAATAAATGGTGGAGAGAGTGAAGGCATTTCTAAGGATTCTTTATGTTTTAAAAATTAAGATTCAAATGTGCATGTTGGAAACTAAAAAGGTTTTTGCACTCTGCAGGAATTTTTCTCATAAATAAATGAGTTATTGTCTCAAATGTAAAAAGAAAACTAATACTAAAAATATTTCATATATTAAAAGTAAAAATAACAGGGTTATACAAAAAGGTATATGTTCGGTGTGTGGTTCAAAAAAAAATCAATTTATCCCCCAACACAAACTAGGAGGAGATATACGAAAGTTTTTATCAGGAAGTAAATTTACAACTACTGGAATACCAGGGGAATTACATCTTCCAGGGTATTCTTTCTGTGGTCCAGGCACAAACTTGGATAAAAGATTAGATGAGGCAGACAATCCTAAATCCTGGAGTAAACCAATCAATAGAGTTGATGAAGTGTGCATGAGACACGATATTGATTATGGGAATACCACAACGTTGGAAGAAAAGCATGAAGCCGATAGAGAAATGTTGTATAATTTGTCTCTGATACAAAATCCAACCTTGAGAGAAAAAGTTGATCGGTTCATTGTGAAGAAGATGATCAGTGCTAAATTGAAACTTGGACTTGGAAATTCAAAAAACTTGTAAGCTCTAATGATGTCATTAAGATTGAAGAGCAATTAGCTGATGAATTACATAAACCAATATTCACAAAGTTTCAGAGAAGGAAAGTTTATTCCAAGGAAGTTGATTATATCTGGTCTGCTGATTTGATTGAACTCAATAATGATAAGGGGTACAAGTATGCTTTAACCGTTATTGATTTGAGGAGTAGATATGTGTGGGTTGTCCCTTTAAAAAACAAAACAGGTAATACTCTTATGTTAGCTTTTCAACAGATATTTAATAAAAGTAAGAGAAAACCTAAAAAATTGTGGACTGATGAGGGTAGAGAGTTTTATAACAAGACATTTTTGAATTTTCTAAAAAATAACAGTATTACATTATACAGTACCTTTAATGAAGGGAAGGCAGTTGTTGTTGAACGTTTTAATCGTACCTTAAAAGAGAGACTATATAAAAAATTCACACAACTCGGTTCACAACAATGGTCATCTTTTATTCAGGATATTGTGGATAAGTATAATGACACGATTCACACAGCAACAAATATGAAACCATCAGAAACATTTACAAAATTAAAATATGAAAAAGAGATTAATGTCAGAAAACCTAAGTTCAAAGTTGGTGATATCGTAAGAATATATAGGTGGAAATCTCATTTTGAAAAAGGTTATACGAAAAGATGGACCAACGAGCTTTTTAAAATTGTTGATGTAATAGATACGGTTCCTTGGACTTATAAGATATATGATTTGGAAGGGGAAGAGATTTTAGGTTCATTTTATTCACAGGAATTACAAAAGACAAAGATGAATTGAAATTTTTTGACTCTGCCCCTTTTTGACTCCACCCACACAAGCCCCGCCCACACAAGCCCCCGCCCACACAAACCCCACACAAACCCCACCACACACCCCCCCCCACAAGCTCCAATAAATTGAATTTTTTGACTCCGCCCCTTTTTGACTCCGCCCACACGCCCCTCCCACCGAAGCCCCGCCCACACAAACCCCACACACACCCCACACAAGCTCCACACAAAAACTCCACACAAGCTCCACACACACAAACCCCACACAAGCTCCACCCATATTCATCATATTCACATAATTAGTGATTAGTTAATTAGTTCCCCACACACACAACATGTTTATTTAATTAAAAAATTATCCAACCATCCACACAAGCTCCACTCATCCACCCATCCCCCCATCTCTCCACCCATCCATTTATCCACACAAACCTCATCCACATAAGCCTCATCCACATTCACCCCTCCCACACAAGCTCCACCCACATAAACCCCTGCCCATATAAACCCTGCCCACATAAGCCCTGCCTACACAAGCTCCACACAAAAACTCCACACACATAAACCCCTCCCACACAAGCTCCACCCACATAAACCCCCGCCCACACAAGCCCCACCCACACAAGCCCCTCCCACACACACCCCACCCACACAAGCCCCCACCGAAGCCTCGCCCACACAAGCCCCACCCCCCTCATCCCCTGTGCGCCCCAACCTTTGACCCACCACCTCCCTCATCCCACCCCCCACCCTTCCCCACACACACATGGGGAGGGGAGAGATGGGATGAGGGGGTGATGGGGCATTGGGGGTGCGCCCCTACCCCCCTCCCCCCAACCCCCCCCCACACCTTTACATCTCTTTTATTCTTTTCTTGTAATTCAGAATCAAGTAATTGTAAACAAAACAAATATAATTTATTAATATTGAAAATATTAAATATTCATTTGCGAGAATGTATAATCTTTCCCAGCAATCTTCTTCAGATGTCTTGTGATTTCGAAACTCAGACACCATATTCTGTTTTGAAACAAAAAGTGGATAATAATTAGGTTCTATAAAGATAATTACATGGTAATATGAATAAGCCTCGTTGACCACTGAATTAACACACCAGGAGCCTGTCATCCTTTCAAGGTCAATAAAATGAATTCCAGTGTACTGACAAAACCACGTCCAAACTAATGATGCAACCAACATAAGGCGACATTCTAAAGAGAGAGTGATATTAATAATAATTCAGAAATATTTACCTCCAGAAAATCATGTGTTATACGAGTGATATTAATAATAATTCAGAAATATTTACCTCCAGAAAATCATGTGTTGTACAAGATTGCTTCAACAGCTGATGTTGTGCGATAGTGCTGAAAAAAAAAAATAATAAGTCAAGGGTATGGATGAAGAGACAGACAGGGAAAGCAACACACAC
>NW_028222562.1:0-15000 GCF_056783735.1 Eptatretus burgeri | reverse complement strand
ATATATATATATATATATATATATATATATATATATATATATATATATATATATATATATATATATATATATATATATATATATATGAGATTTTGAACACAGGTGAGACAGATCAAAGGCCACCAAACATACCTGAAGCCCTCTCCCTGGATACTTCAATAAGTGATCAATATCCAAAGGTAGCTGTACCCCTCTGCTGGTAAGTACGATTTGATTAAAGGCAGTTAATATGTTGACAATCGTCTACTGCTTGCTGTATTATTAACCTAATAAATACCCATTAATGTGGGATCAAATGAGTTATCAGGTTTTCCAAAAGAAGATGTTTGTGTCAGGGCTGACTCAAACCATTGACATTGCAGCCCATGGGAATGTCACATTCGTTCAAAATTGATGCATCGCCATTAGCCGGAGTGGAACCCAATGGCAGGTTGCTTTGTCTTTTGAGGACGACCAAACACGCCAATATTACTTTTGTGTGGTGGTTTTATGGCATTGTCCAGAAATGTTGCATTCTAAAGTGCGATGTCACCAAGGGCCATTAGAGCATGCAAGTTTGGATCAGAAAGAGCAGTTTTGGCATTTTACTAATCCAACACTTTGGAATTCAGAGAAAGTCTTATATTGATGTGAGGATTGATTTTTAGCAAGTAAAACACAGCTAAACATCTCTGTGGTACCTCTCGAGTGAGTCATGGATCTTTCTGTATCATTACCTTCTGACCATGTACAGTATTTCCATGTATTATGGCTTCTTTATATGAATATGTCTGCAAGAATTGATTGTTTGTTCTCGTTACTTTCCATTGTACATGTCGGTCATAGTTGACGAGTATTCAAAAGTAAATAAAAACAACCATTAAATGTCTTTACCGACAAGCCACCAAATTTTCTGTGATTTTAACATTTTGAGTGCCTTTCCTGAACGACATTTCCATGTGCTTTGGCCACCAAATAATAATTAATGACAGTGTGTGTCTCCTCCAAAACTCCAAAACCATGAAACCTATCGGCCTGAAATTTTGCATGCACACCAAGGGAACTCCAAGGGGATGCATGAATGGAAACTGGGTATATTTGGGTAAATTTAAACACCCTTTTTGTAGATAATTAACGGGGTGCTCATCGTGAAAAACCAAAAAAATAGGCTTACCCTCGGTCAGCCCGCTTTCCCCCGCAAAAGCAGGGGTCTGAAACTGCCATTTTTGTTTCAACCTTGCTCAAAAACGCATTGCCTCAGAACCACGTTATGTATCATTGTCACGGACTAATTAAAGCATATAATGGAAATCTGTCTTCAGGGATGAGGATCGGAGCACGTGGACTGATGAAGTGTCGAAATCTGGAGTGAAATCTGAAAATATTAGGAAATTAATGATCCTGATGACGAAGCTTATTATTTACATATTTACTTCAGGCAAACAAGGCTGTGTGCGGACAAAGCTATCCTTCACCATGTTTACACAAGAAAAGGTGAAATTGCAAAAGCATTAAGCTTAACTTTTTCTCTACCGTTCGGACAATTATATCGAGTGAAGAAAAGATGGAAGGAATGTGTCTAAAGTGCAACTTCATTGAGTGCAATGAAAATACATGAACCAGCAGGATGGCCGACCGCAGGAGTACCCGCGGGTGTGGCTAGGTTCTCCGTGGGGAAATCGCAGGAGTGAAGAAAGGCAAAATAAATTAAATTAAAGATCAAATTAAATTAACGATTAACTATAACAGGAGAGATTAGAGTGGGTAAAGCAACTAGGTTAAATTAATGAGTGAAAGCAGAGAATTGGTAAAATATTGTGATAATATTATAATTTCATTTACTCTGAAAAATTTGCACTCCATTTTTGAGTGGTCGCTCTCCCCTCCCCCTCTTCCCTCGCTCCCCCCTCTCTCTTTCTCTTGCTCCCATCCCCCCTCCTTGCACTCCTTCCCTCCTTCGAGTGTGTAGCGATGCATGGTAAGGCATTGCGCTCCACCCCCTCTTAACTCACTTCCGCGCCCTTCCTTGCTCCCCCATCCATCCCTCCTCTATCTCCCCTATCCCCCTCCTTACTGCCCCACTACTCCTACCTCCCCCCTCCCTCTCTTTCTCACTCTCCTGTACTCTCTCTCCTCCTCCCTCTCTCAATCTCTCACCACAACTCCCGCCTCGCAACCCTCCTCCTTTCGGGGCGTATAAGACGTGTGTTGAGGGCACTACATTCCCCCCCCCCTTCCTTGTTCTGCCCACCTTCATTCCTAGCCCGCCCAGTCCCCCACCCTTCCTTAAGGCTCCCCCACTCCTGCCTATCTCTCTCTCCCTCCCTTTCTTTCTCTCCCCTCTCATAGTATTCCCGTCATGTGAGCGACGGATGGCTTTGGAGTTATTGAAGAAAAATACACACTGACATTTATTATTATAGATTGTAATAATATTTTAATTCATTTACTCTGAAAAGTTTCCACCTCAATTTTTCTTTCTGCCAGGAACACGTTCCCCTTTAATACATCAAGTCAATGGGATTTTGTGATGTGTGATGAGTGCATTTCTCTTCCCCCGCCCCCCCTTCCTCGGTCTCTCTCCCTCCCCCTCTCTCTCTCTCTCTTCTCTCTCTTCTTCTCTTTCTTCGGTCTCTCCCCCCCCCTTTTCCTTGTTCCCCAACCCTCCTTCTCTCACCGCCCTTTCTCCCTCACTCCTCTCTTCCTCACTCTTTCTCTCTTCCGTCCCCTCTCACCCTCGCTCTCTCTCTCTAACTTCTCCCTCTACCCCCACGCATCTATTTCCACCACATCTCCCCACCCCCTCCACTCTCTCCCACTCCTTCCTCTCCTCCCCCCTCCCCCCACATTAAGTATTCCCATCAGCGAAGAAATGGGTGGCATTTGCTTGGATGTATATATATATATATATATATATATATATATATATATATATATATATATATATATATATATATATATATATATTTACAGGGTGTCCCAAAAAAATGTACTCCACATTTTTGGCTCCTCATAACTCATTGAATTTTTCATTTATATTTTCAGATCAAATTGACCATAGGCATAATGGCAGAAGTACAACTCGGTGTTGAAGAAAAGAAAATTTATCATAAAGTGCTACTGGAAGCACGAAAACATCATGGAAGTGCAAAGATAATTTAGAAAACATTTTCACAAAGATCCACCAACGTGACGCACCATTGCTCGCATCCGAGATAAGTTTGAAACAGATGGAATCTGTGCATGACGTCCATAAGGAGCGTTTCCAGGAAGACCACGGTCACTCAACCATCCCCGCGAGAGGAAAATCAATTGCTGGAAACCCTCCACCGATCCCCTCACCGGAAAACTGGTAACGACAAATGGCTCGTGAGACAGGAATCCCAAAATCAAGTACTCCATCGAATTTTGAAGCCGGTAAATAATTGGAAAACTTACATCTTTTATATTATTTCCTAGAGTTTGTGGTTTCGTGTCGCGCTATCTTCGACTTTGTTCTGCGCTCGAGTAACGTGATATTAGGCTTACATTATTCTCAAAGACCATATGAGGTGCATGGTATGCACAAAAAATAAAAAAATAAAATGGTTCTGTAAACAGTGAAATCGTGTTCCACTCACTGCATTAAAAAGTAAAAATTACTACTGATACTCTACATCAGTTCCTTTCTCAAACACACTCCACCCCAACATAATGTCGCGCAGGAGCGTGGGTTACGTCGTAGTCTCCAAAATTAATCCAAGTCTTTTCCAAACCAGAAGACGACTCCTGACCCCGGAGAGCTGAATTTTGTGAGTGGTACCTGGGCAAATGCGAAGGAAGATGCAGCATTATCACATCCAAAATTGTTTGGAGTGATGAGGCCAGCTTCACAGTTACAACAATGACTCAATTAACCGACACGTATTTTACCAATTGGAGCTCCTGAAAATCCGCATGTTACTATGGAACACCATTGAAACTTACCAGTGGCTTAATGTGTGGTGTGGGATATCAGCATTGGGCATCCTTGGGCCATACTTTTGACAAAAACTGTCACTGGGGATGTTTACTTAAACTTGCTGCAGGAACTCCGTCGGTCCACGTGTCGAAGCAGATATTTGGTGACGAAGAGGGTTACTTTCAGCAAGATGGAGCACCTCCCCACTACCACAACACCGTGATGTTAGGGCCTATCTCGAAGCCAACTTTTTCCAAACAGATGGATTGGGCGAAGAGGTAGTGTTGAATTCCCTGCGCGCTCCCCAGACCTCACTCCAATGGACTTCTTTTTATGAGGATATTCTCAAAGATAAGCGTTTACGGCTCAAAACCAGCAAACAGTCGATGAGCTGAAAGAGGAAATTGAAAGACAATGTCTTGCAGTTCCAAATGAAATCATTCGTAACGCTGTTGAATCCATTGGTCCGCGTTATCGGCTGTGTTTGGAACGTGATGGTCATCAGTTTGAACATTTTGTAAACTTGCATTTATCTATTTAATCATTAATCTTGTTTCTCAGTCAATAAACAATGCATTTATTATCATTTAAAGAGTGAGTACATTTTTGGGGACACTATATATATATATATATTGTTGTAGTATTCGCGCCCGCCCGGCGTGCGAACGACCGCGTTAACCACAGTATAGCAGCCGGTTCGCTCTGCACCGAACGGACAATCCAGTCGTGACTTTCTGCAATGGCGTCAGAAACCAGTTACGGATGGGTTTTCAATCCCATCACAGTACCCATAAATGCACCCTCACCCGCGCGCTGCAGGGTCACGATTGCCAATCATCTTCGATTTACCTAATTATTCGTGCAGGTAGGTTACCGAGGGGTTGGACCTCAACAGGACCGCTTGGAAACGAGCCGCTTAAGCAGCCCGCTTATTTTGGGATAACCGAGCGGGGTGGCTATCGTGCAATCCCGTTGGACCCGATCTACTTTACCGGGTATTTAAAAGCCAACTAATTTTCCACAATACAAGATGGCATTTCAATGGGGGCATGGACGCAATTCGAACAGGTTTACATTTAAACGAGCACGTTTATTTACTCTCACGTATGTGCAGGAACAATCATGCAGTCATTCAAAAACACCAACATGCACGTACACCAGAACAGAAAAAACGTGAATGCGTGCATGGCACGTGGGCAAGACAAAACGCTACAACCGTCTATAAGTAATTATTAATGTACAGGCACTTACACAGTTTTACCTTACGGGACTCGGCGCCACAACATTCATTCGGAAGAAAAGCAGGAAAAGGCCCCATAAAAGGCAATGGGGTCAGACGGACCTCTTGGGTCTTTATGGCGTGGGACTTGGCAGAACAAACGCGAGTCCTGAGACCGTTGCAGGTTACCTGCACCCTCGTGGTGTCTGGCTTGGGCGACCCGCGACGTCTCGTCCCCACAGCAGCGAGCGCGTAGGCGCGGTCGAGCTCAGGCCTTGCGTGGTGGTGCAGGCGAGCTCTCTCCGGCTCTCTCCACACGAACGCGCTTGGGCGACCCGCGATGCTCCTCTCCCCACGGCAGCTAGCATATCCCCGGTCAAGCTCGGACCTTGCCAAGCGGCCGGACGGATTCGGTCTCAGTATGCAACTCGTTTGGAGAGGAACGAACGGGTCTTTGCTCTCTTAGAGTTGACATGCTCTGTAAGAACTCCGTCCTTCCCTCAGTGATGCCTCCTCGAACTGCGCCGAAGCCCGATCACTCCTCGGACCGCCTGTCGCTGGCTGACGAGCTCTCTCTCCGGCTCTCTCTACACGAATGCGCGGTTCCGCGCGACACAACAGGCAAGGCCGCGCCTCTAGCTTGCGTCTCCTTCGCGACGCCCGGACTCTCCACCGACTGCAAGCTCCAAGCTCCCGACTCCGCCACGAAGAGCCCAGACTTCCATGCAGCTCCTTGGCTTCTGACCTCCTCCCAACTCCCTGACCTCTCCAGATCTGACTCAGGCCGACCGATCAACTCGATGTGACCCAATCCAACTCAGACTCTACCCAACTCGGACTCGACCCAACTCGGACTCGACCCAACTCGACTCGACCCTTTCCGGAACGCGACCCAACTCGGAACGTGAGCTTGGCGCTCTGGGCTCGTCCTTACACTTGGAGGACAGTGAGACGCGGTTTGGCCTCCGATCCTCGACCTCTGACCTCTGCGCGGAAAGCGGACGTGTGGAAGATCACTGCAAGCTTGATCCGACGAGCAAACGTCCCGCGTCGGCCCGCAGCAACGCCGCCCGTCGATGTGCGGACTCGCCGCGGCTGAGCGCAAAGATGGCGTCGTTTCGGAGACGAAGGTGAGGCGATGTTTGTGGAGTGGAGATGTTGACGGTTGCTGGCGAAGTGGTGAGAGGATGGCGTGGTTTGGTGAGAGGCGGGTGCATGGTTGTGGTGGTGGAAGGCGGTTGGTCTGGAAGCGGTTGTTGAGAGGACGATGTTAGGTGGTGGTGGTGGTGGTTGTTGTAAAGCGGTTGTTGGAGAAAGATGTTGGTGGTGGGACGTGGTTGGTCCAAAATAATCGATAGTAAAGAATAACGGCTAACTCAAAGTGATCACAGCCCGAAGTTAACATGAATAGTTCCCTTTAAACAACGGTGGGGAAATCTATCTGGACACGGACTTATCGGCCCATAACTGATCTTGGGACCTATATGGTATGTTCTGTCCAATTTCCACAGCCATAACAATATTTTTATATATAACAAATGTCAGCGTGGGTCCGTCCGTCAGTCAGTCCGTCCATCCGTTTCCTTCCTAACTCCAAAACCATGAAACCTAGTGGCCCCAAACTTTGCATGCATACGAAGGGAACTCTGAGGTAGTGCATGAATGAAAATTGCGTGTTTGGGTTAATTTAAACACCCCTTTTGAAGATAATTTAGGGGGCTCCCATCAAGAAAAACTAAAATAAACCTTACCAAGATGGTGGTGCGCCATCTTAGTCAGCCCTCTGTCAGCTCACAGGAGTCTGACTTAAACAGACATTTTTTTGGCCTACTAAAAAATGCCAGCTTGGAACAGAACAGGCCGCAACAATTTTTTAATCTAGATAAAGTTTTTTTTTTTTCATTTTGCTCACATATCAAATGTCGCCTGATCATCATACCTACGAATCACTGGAAACATTGCAATGCTTATAAATGCCCAGGGATGCCAGCATCCGTGGCTTCACTGACTTTCCACACATGCAATAACCTCTAGAATCTCTTAAACTAAGCCGAATTACAAAATTTAAGCTCCAGCATTGAACTTAGCATCAGTTCTCACTGCTAAAAAAAAAAGTGCTCATTTGTCCAATTCAGACATAGTTTCACATTTCGGTTCCTCTGGGAGGTGTTTGATATGATGGATCGGTGATCGCCAAAATTGGAGCAATTCTTCTTCTTGTCACACACCCAATGTACATACCAAGTTTCATCTTGAATCCATCCACAACTTTTGAGATATCGTGCTATATATCGGTTTGGCACGATCTCTCAATAGTGAAGAAGAATCACTTCGAAAAATTTCTTAGATCCGGATCCAGAATCGAATCTTCACAAAAATGGAATCAATTTCTTCCTTGTCACACACCCAACATGTCCACCAAGTTTCATCCGAATCCCTCCAAACTTCTTTGAGATATCGTGCTATATATCAAGTTTTTCGCCCTATCTCTCAAAATGGTTAACAATCACTTAAAAAATTCTCGTAGCCGGATCCGGATCCGGATCGTCGCCAAAATCTAATCAGTTGATTCTTGTCACACACCAACTTGTCCACAAAATTTAATCCGAATCTGTCCACAACTTTTTGAGATATCCTGCACACAGACACAAACAGACAAACAAAACAGACAGAAAGGGGTGAAAAACACAACCTCCTTCACCTTTCTTTGGTGGTGGAGGTGAAGGAAGTGAGGAGTAAAATAAACAAACAAAATAGCATCTGACTGTCTGTAATGGTTTGCCATTTGCCTTTAATTTTGGCTAAGTTACAGCATCCAAACAATGTCTGGACAAATCAGTGCTGATTTTTCTGAAGTTTCCAGAAATCTAGGCTCATGGAGGAGCTAAATGATAGAGAATAGCAGGTTAATAGACTCACAGAAGATCAAAAGAGAAAGATGCACACAAAGACGTGGTACATGAGCAGATGAGTGGCAGAAAGGAAAGGGATCAGGAGAGCCGTCAGCAAAGAGTAGAAGAGAGGTTGGGTGGGGATTGGGAGAAAGCATGAGAGGAACTGGGCAGTGACCCTTCGAAGACTGGTTGGGAGGGGGTAGTGGACAAGAGACACAATGAGTCAGTTGCCCTACAGACAAGAAAATAGACAATAGAGGGATGAAGGAAAGAGAGGTGGAGTTCAACTTCGAATTGGTGAAGGTAAGGTGTGAGACATCCTTAAAGAACACTTCCGACCTGGTGGAGGATGGAGGGATGAGGGAGCGGCAGGAAACGGAGCCAGAAATTAGGCATTAGAGAATGAGCCCACGAACTTACCTACAGTTGGTGAGAAGTAGACTTTAAGATACTTGGCCTCTGGCTGGAAAAATAGCAGCACAACACTGAGAGACTCAGACTTGATCTGCACCTCCAGCCGAAGAAAGATGGGGAAGCCGCTGCACCAAGCCCAGAGTCGAGACTCTTCCTCTGCGCTACTCCAAATGAAGTCCTTATCGAGTGTAATGAGCTCTGAGTGGCTCACAATTGACTTAGCTCTGTGGAGAATTCTGAAATGTCAGCTTGCTTTTAAGCCAGTTTGTGTGATGTGGCGATTTATCGAATTGTAAAATATTGTGAGGCCTTGGAGTCACGTTGCTGAGAACTACACCTCTCCAAAGGGTTGGCCAGAGAAATAGACTAGGGGGTTTCCAGAAAGCTGATGCTTATGGAGGGACAGAGTGAGAGCATGAGATTTTCCTGCATTGAAATCCATTTTATAGACAATTGACGATACGACATTTTTCTCAGATCTGCAGATGGATGTCGCAGCAATAAGCCTCTCTGAAGTATGTTGGTGGATTATGCTGCATGGGGTGGGAGTCAACTGCAAAATTAAACAGGTTATCCAGAGAAGCATAGAGGTCAATGATGCACATCGAATAATATGGTCGATCCTAAAACGGTCTTGTGGGACACTCGTCTCCAAGACTAGGTGTGACGCCTTCACAACCTTAACAAAATGAATGCAGGAATCTACCTTCGAAACACGTGGAGAAAAATAAGAAAGAAGAGAGTGATAGGGGCCGAAGCAAAGTTGTTCAGGATTACATATTAGAGAGAGAGAGAGAGAGAGAGAGAGAGAGAGAGAGAGAGAGAGAGAGAGAGAGAGAGAGAGAGAGAGAGAGAGAGAGAGAGAGAGAGGTCCATGTGCTGTAGAGAGCAGTCTTTTATGGGGAAAGCATGGGAAGGGGAATGACAGTTTTAGGGCATCTTGGTTAAGATATTCAGCTTTTTTCAAAAGCAGTGTCCAACATGACTCCATCCTACAGCAGTGTGAAGGCTGCACAGAAGATTGCGTATCAAAGACAGACTTGGACCAGCTGCCATCAGGACTTGAAGGATGGTAAGAGACATGAGATGTTTGACTTGCAGTGGAGCTTCACGTTGGGCTCTGCCTCATCCAATGACTGATACACACTAAAATGCAGGCTCTGCAGAGGGACTTCAGTTTCCCAAAAGTAGGGTTTGCCTTCCATGTGAAAAAGGGGAAGTTGCTTTTTCATGATTGCCTCACCACAATCCTCAGTGTATGAGTACCATGGTCAATGTAAGGTTGAATGTGGCAAATGAAGGAATTGAGGAATGAACTGATTAAGGAGAAAAAGCAGTCTTGAGGAAGGAATTGCAGCAACTGTCGAAACCAGCAGTTGAAGATGCTGAAGAGATAATGGACCGGTCTGTGATTGGGATGATAGAGGATTTCAGACCAGGGGACAAATCCGCCTTGCCAAACTGTCGCACACATCAGCCTTTGGAGGCTTTCTGAAGGAGACAAACACTTTCACAATGGCGTGATCAGAACAGCTGCCAACAGGAGTGGAGGACATATGAGACAGGATAGGCTGGAGGGGAAGTTTGACATGACTAAATCGAACAAGGAATAGCTGCCATTTGTAATGATGAGAGGAAGAAAAAAACAAGAATGACCGAGTCAGAGCAACTGTATGACAAAAGACCTTGGCAGCAACACCATGGGACAAGGTTTCCAGTGAATGACTGCCAGGAAACTGGCATGGTCGCCATTGAAATCTCCACAGATTCGAAGACAGCACTGGGGTGGAGATTCTCAAGGTTGTTGAAACTGGATGGTCATGGAGTAGGAGGGTGGAGGGGGGATGGGAGGGGTGATGATACACCACACACAGGGTGGCAAGAGCCTGTTCCAGAGAGAGGCACAAAGGCAGAAATATTCCATTGTTCTCTTCCTTTGGAATATTTTCACAGCTCTGTCAAAACATACTATAATGTTCTCTGCACACATAATCAGTTTTCCAAAATATTTTTTGGTGAAACAACACGAAGAAAAGAATAATTGTTTCCTAAGGGCCCCAACCCACATGAGACCCATTCGTTTTGGAAGCCATGACAAAGGTGAAGATTCTCCATAAATCCCCTTTTCGTTTCTGCACGTATGTCACGCAAACAAGCAACGGTAGCATCGAGAAGAATAAGGTGACATTTCCACCAACAGCATGGAGTTGTTCCATTTCCTCCTCAGCATGTGATTGTGCCATTTCCGTGACAGTAAGCGGTAGTGCCAATTCTCCCTTCGCAGCATGTGGTTGTGCCAAATGCCCGGCAGCCCCTGGTTGTGCCTATTTTCACCTGGCAGCATGAGTTTGCACCACCTTTATCTGTAACAAGTGGTTGTGCCATTTCGTCCGCAGTACGCAGTTGCGCTGTTTCAATTTCCGCACGAGTTTGCGCCACTTTTAGCTGTAACAAGTGGTTGTGCCATTTCTTCCACGGTAAGCAGTTGTGCTATTTGCAATTTTCAGCTGGATAACCTTATGCCACTTTAAGCAAAAACAAGTGGTTGTTCATTTTTTTTTTTTAATCATTGTAACAAGTGGTTGCACCATTTTCCCCTGCAGCACGCTGTTGTGTCACTTCCCGTCGCAGCAACACACTTGCACTATATTTCATTTATGGATGGTGGATGTTCTGTCTTCAACGCAACGCACAAGACCGTGGGTTAAAATACAAGCATCGCACTAATTTTTCGACATGGCATCTTGTTTTAAGATGGGGGGGAAAATAAATAAAGGAAATGTTTCTACTTCCGATACTGAGCTTCTTCTTTGTGTCAACGTTCCCTTCCAGCCACCTACCTGAAAATGCACTTTGGTTGTTTGTGAGCATTACGCTGTTTGGAATAACAAAAATAGAACGATTAGGAGAAAACAACAACATGAATAAACCTAAATGTCAAATGAAAAGTGGCTGGAGCCAGGGCATGCCCTGGTTAAATGCCACAGGCCACCCTGAGAGGTTTAGCAGGACAGACAGCGCACGGACACAGATTATGCTTACAAAGATATTCGAAGGTGTCGGAGTCAGAATCCATCGGACTTTCCACAGTACGGTAAAGCAGGGCCTGCAGAAGTGGGACATGGCAAGTGCAGGAGCACGTCTGATAAAATGCATTCAGACAAAAAGCGCTCAAACCTAATAAGATGTTGGAGTGGAGCCGGAAATCTATAGATTTCCACAGGGAGGAAATGTGCAAAGCCATTAAACGTGAGATGTGACTGCATTGTGACACTCTCCCCCAAAATTAAAAATAAACCCATCTCACCACCAAAGCTCAAATGCTAAGTGTTTACACTTGTTTCTATCAATGCACTTTCTTGTACAGCAAATGCATTAATACAATAATTACAATGCAAGCACGTCCACATCACGTAGACATTCCGGCTCCACAATGCAACGCTAAGCTTTTGCAAAGTACTGTGCGGGTCATGAGTGGAACCGCCAGTGGGTAGGGTAAAAATGTAGGTAGTAGGGCATGGTACTCATGCACATGGTAGGGTAGGGTAAAGTAGGGTAGGGTAGGTAAACACATGGTAGGGTAAAGAAAGAGCTCAAGGGGTAAAAAAAAAAAAAACTGAGCTGGATTCCAATCTTCAACCACCGTGTGAGCACAGTACGTCGGATGTAGAATCTCAAACAAAATGGTGAGTGCATCTCAAAGATACACGCAATATTCCAGAAAGTATTTCTTTTCTCACAATTGCCACTGAGGGTTTGCCTCCTAAACTGACAATGGATCATGAGAATAAAGCAAAAAAATAATGGCCATAATCGAAAGACCGACTGAGCGTGTGGGCTAGCCACTCTTGACTGAGACGTGGAACTGGAGCAAGTGCAAGTTGTTCATTCCAAATTAACTGCACGCATGGAAACACCTATTGAGAGTCGGAAATGCTGTCTTCAATTATTAAGCACCATGCGCGTTTTTTACCCCTGGGTCGAGCAAGGCAATACACCTGCCCTCTCCGCGGAAAGTTCACATCATCATTAATTTATTTTCATTGCAACCAAGCCTTGCACACGGGCACCCACCAGGCCGAGGAGACCGTCACAGCAGGCTGGATAAGGGGGCCACACGAGTAATGGTCGTGTCTTCATCTTGGAGTTACCAAAGCTGTAAGGTCGGGTTTAGGGCCTGATGGCGGCCTCTTGCATGCGCACTACCTGCCTGGAGTTATCCAGTCCATTAGAGGGGTTGTTAAACCCACCATTTCTCTCGGCAAAGACATGCTTCAACAGGCATTCGAGGCCCTGTGGCCTTCGGCCTAATGTCTTATTTTATTCACCTTTACAGTGACAATGCCCCATATTTTGGCTATACATCATGATATCCTTGTTGTTGCTAAACTCTCAAGCCACGTTCTTTACTAGGTGGCATCTCATAACTCGTTTATAAAAATGAGCTAAGAGGACCTTGTTTTGGGGAAAGCCATATAAACGTACAAACATGCACTATACCAAGTGGTGCACGACACAACATAAACTGTTTTTTCACTATGCACCGTCAGCTGTAACCCCCCACCCCGAAATGCTCAACATAGAGAAGCTGGCAATACCAAGTGGCTCTTTCCAATTACAAAGTTTGAGGGAATGGGGGCTGACAGGACGGCCGCTGAGCCTGGGTTTGAACCCAGACCCTGCGATAAACTGTCATCACAGTGTTTCACAGGCAGGGCGATTCATCAATGTGTGTGCCTTTCCCTCGGATGGACGTTAAACCGGGCGTCCTGTCTGCGGGTATTAGTTGATGGATGTTGAAGATCCCATCGGTGTCCTTTCGCAAAGTGTAAGCGAGCTTTCACCAATCACCACATGGCCAAATTCCTGCCATGCCTTGCCCTGAAGCGTATGTCAGGCCTTGCCAGCCGGTTCATGTAAGACTTGAGCTAAAAAAACCCCTACCAGCCAACCCCACAAGTACATGGGAATAACTGTGGCCATTAAAGAAGAGGAAAGGGGCAATAGATTTCTGGCCAAATATGACAGGATGGCCACATGGCACAGGTTTTGCTGTTGCAGCCAATCCCCCTTTGGAAGTCCACTCTATTAAGCCTTGACAGTTTTCATTCACACGGGAGAAAATTTCACCTGAGAACGACCTCAGTGCTAAGTCTGGGTGAGTGGGAGCCCGATACCTATGGTGTAAATATATGGTGAACACTGGATATGTTATAAAAAAAAAAAGAATCAACGAGAACATCAGATTGGATCACATGTTAAGATTTGCATTTATAAGTAATAATAATTGAACATGTCCAGGTGTGGAAAATTCAGTTGTTTGGATGTAAATATGTGCAGACACAACCGCTTCTCAACAGGAGGAACTAGGCGTACCCACCGCAGCACATCACATGCTCACCAAGTGCATTACATACTGACAAACATACTGGGTACTCACCAAGCACATTGCATACTTCACAAACATGCTGGGGTACTCACCAAGCACATTGCATACTCACAAGCATAATGCATACACTCTGCAAGCGCTTTGCATACTCACAAAACATATGGGTACTCACCAAGCACATTGCATACTCATCAAGCATAATGCATACTCATCAAGCACATAGCATACTCACAAACATACTGGGTACTCACCAAGCACATTGCATACTCACAAACATGCTGGGTACTCACTCAAGCACATTTAAGAGCATACTCACAAGCATAATGCACACTCACCAAGCACATTGCATACTCACAAACATATGGGTACTCACCAAGCACATTGCATACTCACAAGCATAATGTATACTCATCAAGTACATTGCATACTCACAAACATACTGGGTACCTCACTAAGCACATTGCATACATCACAAACATACTGAGTACTCACCAAGCACATTGCATACTCACAAACATGCTGGGTACTCATCAAGTACATTGCATACTCACAAACATACTGGGTACTCACCAAGCACATTACATACTCACAAAACATACTGGGTACTCACCAAGCACATTGCATACTCACAAACATGCTGGGTACTCACCAAGCACATTGCATACTCCACAAACATATATTGGGTACTCACCAAGCACATTGCATACTCACAAACATGCTGGGTACTCACCAAGCACATTGCATACTCACACAAGCATAATGTATACTCATCAAATGCATTTGCATACTCACAAACATACTGGGTACTCTCCAAGCACATTGCATACTCACAAGCATAATGCATACTCCACAGGCGCATACTACATGCCCACTCACTAAGTGCATTGCAAAACTTACCAGTATACGGAGTACTCACCAGAATGTGCAATCCATACTTATGAGCATACTTCGCAGACTCGCCAAGCAAATCCAAACTTACTGTAAAGCATGCTGAGTACTCACCGGGGGGGGGGGTATTGTACACATAGGAGCATGCTGGGTACACTCTGAGCAGATTTGCGTACGTGAACATTGCATCGCATACTCACAGGATTATACACTGTGCACTCACCGAGCACATTACGTTACATAGAAGAACATCAGCGTGTGTGCTCACCAGGTGCAT
>NW_028222561.1:12500-27500 GCF_056783735.1 Eptatretus burgeri | reverse complement strand
ATTTTATTGACCTTGAAAGGATGACAGGCTCCTGGTGTGTTCATTCAGTGGTCAACGAGGCTTATTCATATTACCATGTAATTATCTTTATAGAACCTAATTATTATCCACTTTTTGTTTCAAAACAGAATATGGTGTCTGAGTTTGAAATCACAAGACATCTGAAGAAGATTTCTGGGAAAGATTGTACATTCTCGCAAATGAATATTTAATATTTTCAATATTAATAAATTATATTTGTTTTGTTTACAATTACTTGATTCTGAATTACAAGAAAAGAATAAAAGAGATGTAAAGGGGGAGGGGGGGTAGGTGCGCTCCCCCAATGACCCATCACCCCTCATCCCATCCCTCCCCTCCCCATGTGTGTGTGTGGGGAAGGGTGGGGGGTGGGATGAGGGAGGTGGTGGGTCAAAGGTGAGGGCGCACAGGGGGGATGAGGGGGTGGGGCTTGTGTGGGCGGGGCTTGTGTGGGCGGGGCTTCGGTGGGGGCTTGTGTGGGTGGGGTGTGTGTGGGAGGGGCTTGTGTGGGCGGGGTGTGTGTGTGGGTGGGGCTTGTGTGGGTGGGGCTTGTGTGGGCGGGGGTTTATGTGGGTGGAGCTTGTGTGGGAGGGGTTTATGTGTGTGGAGTTTTTGTGTGGTGCTTGTGTAGGCAGGGCTTATGTGGGAGGGGTTTATGTGGGCAGGGTTTATATGGGCAGGGGTTTATGTGGGTGGAGCTTGTGTGGGAGGGGTGAATGTGGATGAGGCTTCTGTGGATGAGGTTTGTGTGGATAAATGGATGGGTGGAGAGATGGGGGGATGGGTGGATGAGTGGAGCTTGTGTGGATGGGTGGATAATTTTTTAATTAAATAAACATGTTGTGTGTGTGGGGAACTAATTAACTAATCACTAATTATGTGAATATGATGAATATGGGTGGAGCTTGTGTGGGGTTTGTGTGTGTGAAGCTTGTGTGGAGTTTTTGTGTGGAGGTTGTGTGGAGCTTGTGTGGGGTTTGTGAGGGGATTGTGTGGGCGGGGCTTCGGTGGGAGGGGCGTGTGTGGGCGGAGTCAAAAAGGGGCGGAGTCAAAAATTTCAATTTATTGGAGCTTGTGGGGGGTGTGTGGTGGGGTTTGTGTGGGGTTTGTGTGGGCGGGGCTTGTGTGGGCGGGGGCTTGTGTGGGTGGAGCCAAAAAGGGGCGGAGTCAAAAAATTTCAATTTATCTTTGTCTTTTGTAATTCCTGTGAATAAAATGAACCTAAAATCTCTTCCCCTTCCAAATCATATATCTTATAAGTCCAAGGAACCGTATCTATTACATCAACAATTTTAAAAAGCTCGTTGGTCCATCTTTTCGTATAACCTTTTTCAAAATGAGATTTCCACCTATATATTCTTACGATATCACCAACTTTGAACTTAGGTTTTCTGACATTAATCTCTTTTTCATATTTTAATTTTGTAAATGTTTCTGATGGTTTCATATTTGTTGCCGTGTGAATCGTGTCATTATACTTATCCACAATATCCTGAATAAAAGATGACCATTGTTGTGAACCGAGTTGTGTGAATTTTTTATATAGTCTCTCTTTTAAGGTACGATTAAAACGTTCAACAACAACTGCCTTCCCTTCATTAAAGGTACTGTATAATGTAATACTGTTATTTTTTAGAAAATTCATAAATGTCTTGTTATAAAACTCTCTACCCTCATCAGTCCACAATTTTTTAGGTTTTCTCTTACTTTTATTAAATATCTGTTGAAAAGCTAACATAAGAGTATTACCTGTTTTATTTTTTAAAGGGACAACCCACACATATCTACTCCTCAAATCAATAACGGTTAAAGCATACTTGTACCCCTTATCATTATTGAGTTCAATCAAATCAGCAGACCAGATATAATCAACTTCCTTGGAATAAACTTTCCTTCTCTGAAACTTTGTGAATATTGGTTTATGTAATTCATCAGCTAATTGCTCTTCAGTCTTAATGGCATCATTAGAGCCTATAAGTTTTTGAATTTCCAAGTCCAAGTTTCAATTTAGCACTGATCATCTTCTTCACAATGAACCGATCAACTTTTTCTCTCAAGGTTGGATTTTGTATCAGAGACAAATTATACAACATTTCTCTATCGGCTTCATGCTTTTCTTCCAACGTTGTGGTATTCCCATAATCAATATCGTGTCTCATGCACACTTCATCAACTCTATTGATAGGCTTACTCCAGGATTTAGGATTGTCTGCCTCATCTAATCTTTTATCCAAGTTTGTGCCTGGGCCACAGAAAGAATACCCTGGAAGATGTAATTCCCCTGGTATTCCAGTAGTTGTAAATTTACTTCCTGATAAAAACTTTTGGATATCTCCTCCTAGTTTGTGTTGGGAGATAAATTGATTTTTTTTTTGAACCACACACCGAACATATACCTTTTTGTATAACCCTGTTATTTTTACTTTTAATATATGAAGTATTTTTAGTATTAGTTTTCTTTTTACATTTGAGACAATAACTCATTTATTTATGAGAAAAATTCCTGCAGAGTGAAAAAACCTTTTTAGTTTCCAACATGCACATTTGAATCTTAATTTTTAAAACATAAAGAATCCTTAGAAATGCCTTCACTCTCTCCTCCATTTATTTAAGAAAAAAAAAATGAAAAACTTGAATTAAAATCCATATCTTGTCGATGCTAATAGTCTTGTCGAAAGTATTGCAAATAGACTTGTCAATTCTTTCTTTTCCTCCTCGGTGGGTTGAGTTATTTTCTGTAATACCCTTAATCTTTTTTGAATCTCACTGGTTTCCATATTTTGATATTTATTTTGTCTCGCTCTTTCCTCCCTCTCCTCCTTCTCTCTCTCTCTCTTTTTCCTCCTCCTCTTTCTTCTCCCTCTCCTCCCTCTCCTTCTCTTTCTTCTCCCTCTCCTCCCCCTCTCTCTTCTCTCTCTCCCCCCTCTCTCTCTTCTCTCTTTCCTCCCTCTCTCTCTTCTCCCTCTCCTCCTTCTCTCTCTTCTCTCTTTCCTCCTTCTCTTTCTTCTCCCTCTTCTCCTTTTCCTCCTCTTCCCTCTCTTCTTCAACTCCTTCCTCATCCCTTACTATCCTTGAATCGCTTACACCCCATAGAATATTATACATATATTCATCAGGATTTCTTGTTATTCCTGTATCCAAAATAATTTTTTTTACAACAGGAAACCAATAAAATTTCTTTTGAATTTCTAAAAGAGCCTTACCTTTTCTTAACTTTATAATTTTTTCATTATTTAACATTCTAATTAAATCTAAAGTTGTCGGTTTATCAACATCAGCATAATGCCAATCTTTTATTGAAAATACCTCATTCTTATGTTGTAGAACATATTTATTAAAATACCGAATACCCTTTTCTTGAAGGTATGCTTGGAACACAGAAATGATAATTTTCTTGAAGCCTTCTTGCTGTCATTTATGTATTAGAAATATATGTTAGAATAATATTATGGCACGAAACACCTCCCCATCTTCCCATAGTTAAATCATTTTGTATTTCCTTACTTATTATATATAATCCTGTTTTTTCTGTTTTCATGAGATAAACAAGGGCAAAACCATTATTATATTTACCCTTATTAAATTCTTTTATTTGTTGTTTACTAATCGTAGCCCCACAAAACTCATTCTCGATACCAAGTGGATAATATTCTTCCTTACGAGACTGATTTAATTGTTCCAGGTCTTCTAGGTTAATTTTAAATGACCAATTATACCCTAAATCATTCATATCATACCCCCATTGTTCTATTCTCATACAAACGATACGCCCTTCTTTACAAAAATTTATTTTAAATGGAACTGTGAATTCTGTATGACCTGGAGATAAAATCAACACTTCTGTATCTTTGGAATACACGGCTGTTTTATTTAAGGATATACATGTTGTGATAAATCACTTAATCTCACCAAGTCATTCGCATCAGTTGGGCTTGGATAATTTATTAATTTATAAGCATTCTTCATATTAATATTTTTTGTTACACTATATTTCTGTTGTTCAGCCTGTGCCTTTGTGTAATAATTTGATAAATCAATATCCAGTTCTTGGGATACACCAAAGATAGAACCATCTTTACCAACATCAGTCATTTATATTAGATTAAAAAATAATATCATAAAATTTTTTATTTTTGTTGAGTTGAAATAACACATATAGGCATAATTGGCCACAACACTTGGAATTTAATTCTTGGACTTGAAATGTTTGATAAACACCATTCTGTAAGAATTTTATGACTTCAACAGGTGGTGGAAGACCAAAACTATCAAAATAATATTTGTCTTGACTATTAAAAATACAAACCCAATGAGAACCGTTCCCATTATTATCTTCTAAGTTCATAATAATATTCTTTGTATGTTTCGGCACATTTGTTAATTCATCTCTCATACAAATAACCACATTATGAATTTTTAATTTCTTACAATATTTGACAAGTTGTAAATTTGATGTTGTATTCTTTCCAAATTCTTTCAACCACTCATCAATGCTCATTTATTTATTAGAAAGATATAATCCATTACCTCTTTTCGATAATTTTACACCTGCTTGTGCTATAGAAGAAAGCATATCTCCAACTAACAATCTCGCTTTATCAGGCAGACCTTCAAGTTTTTCAGCAAAATCTACAATTACACCACTTCCACTAATTTGTTTCTCCAACTCTTTGTTATGTCTTTCCAATTCTTTTTGAGCCTGGAGTTGAGCCTTCCTTTCGTTGGCAGTTTTCACCGCTGTTGAAATACCACCCGTCAATGCTCCAACCGCACTTAAACCAGCAAATAAAGGAATTAGAAATGGGAGAAATCCTCCACTAGTCTCTCTTATTGAATATTTTTTCAACATTGGTTTTGTCATTTTAATTTTAAGTGAGCCAGTGTCATTCAAGATTTTAACCTGTTCTCTTGTGAGAAAAACATCAATTCTTACTGCTCCTTTTCTCTGAATTGTATTAACGTTAATCGTACAAGGCTTTTGATTTTGAACACAAGATGATAGTTTATGAAGATTGATTTGATTAACATATACCCCAGTTGGTACTTTGCCACTCATTTATTTAACAAAAAATTATGTGAGACTAATCATCACACCATTATCTGTATTAATCTGCAATTCTGTTTCTTCCAAAAGCAAACAATATGTATCAACTTCTTCACTCTCTCCTCTTTCAATGTATAGGGAAGTATCCACTCGATTAGACTTTATAGTTTCCTTTTGAGCGCTCAGGTCAAACGCATAGATTGTATACAAACTTTTAAATGCTGTCATATCCAAAATAGGTTCTTTATTTCCATTACTTTCACACACCTTTTGGTAAGACTTGTATGCTTCAGCAAAATCATTTTTCCCAATTAATTTCCAATCTATCTCGTGGGTAAAATGTTCCATCTAGAGAAACGCGAAGTTGTTTCACCTTAGCATTATCACTCAATGCATTATTCTTATCAGTCGCAGTATCACCATCTGGCTTTTTAAAAATGATCCACAGATATCGTGGCTTTCCTTCCAGAACACCCAAATTCCACGTGTAAGTAGTTTGATTGAGTTTAACGTGTTGACATCTTCTTTTGAGGTATGATACACTGAGTGGTTTCTTTGAGTTAAGTCTTCGATTCAACATCTCTTCTGTTTTAAGATTAGGAGTATATTCACTGATATACCAACTCATTTCCTCAATTACAAATTTATTCTGATCACCAAAAGCACTACCAACACCAAAAAGCAATCGATTTTCATTATCATTCCTTTGTAGTTGAAATCTAATTTTAAGGCCATACAGAACTTTATCATGATCACAAAATCCAAATATACCTTTAAGAGGAACTGCCACAGTAAAACTATTTTCTGCTTTTGTATCATCATTATACATTCCTTTCCTTTGAGTATATCCAGGGTCTGTGTTTGTTCCCGTTGACATATCAGGAATAAAACCTTCGACAGACCCCTTTCCCATTCTATCACTGAATGTATAGAGTGTAAATTTTATCATTTCAGATACAGCAGAGACATAATCAACCGCTTCAACTTCTTGTGTTCCAATATACAAACGCACACTATCAAACATTTTCCAGAAGAAATCATTTACAAGTGTAGCGTTTGTGTTATTCCCAGCCTTAGTGAATTTAAATTTACACAACAAGAAACTTTCGGAGAGATTCAAATAGGTTTGTTGATTATTTATTTCAAAACTTTTGTACCATTCGTATTCCAGTCTGTTCCAGTTATTGCATTTACCTTGAAGTAATCTTCTTTTTTAGTGGAGTTTGAGATAATAATAGTATCATCCAAATCATAGATACTATCAATTGCTTCCATACTTGTATTTATTTAGGAAAAAAGATGTTAAAACTTTTGAAACCCTGATCCAAGTATTTGAATTATTTTCTGTCGTTCTTGGGGGACAACTGAGTTTTGCCTTTCTTAATTTCTTTTATTGCTTGTAATTTATGAGATTCCTTCTGAGCATCTTTTATACTCTTTACAACACCTGCTACATTTCCCACAGCAGAAGCAGTTGAACCAATTAGATCTTTATGTTTAAGAATAGTTGAACCAATACCCATGAGAGTATCAATTATCCCATCTCCTCTAAATTGATGTCCAACACCCCTTTGTCTCTTAGGTTTATAGTATCCTCTACCAAGATACATACCTTCACCCTTGTAGTATGGGGAAAGGAACATCCCATCCCCTGTAATTATTTTATATTTTCCCAACTCGTGTTTCCTCACAATAACCATCGTATTTATTTATTGGAAAACTTCACGTAGGTGAATTCTGATGGATATAACTTCTCCATTAAAATAAATCACACGATTATCTTGGTCGGTTATCCTAAAATTTACTCTGTGTATGGTTTTTCCTGACACAGGTAGATAAACCAAATTTTTGGGTTCCATATTGAATTTATAACCAATTGGGGTTGAGTATGCGCTGAATGAAAATATTGTATTTGTTTTTTTTTTCCATCATTATAAGCACCATCAATCAAATCACAGTGAATTAACACCGAATTTATTCCTGAGGATATTTGAATGACATTATCACTGTAAAACGTCCCATTAGTTTCAATCTTTTTTGAGGAGAAACCCAATAACTCTCTAAATGAATCATCAATTGTGAAATCAACCTTGTAGTTATTTTTAACTTTAATCATTGATTTTGAAGTATGTTTTTGAATGTTTATAACAATATTTTTTGGTTCATCACCCTGTTCTTTCATAAGACGAGCAATTTCGGAAGATATTTGAGAAATCTCATATGCTCCGGGTGAGACTGTTATCGTTTTGTATCCACTTCCCGGATTATAACTAAACTTGTCAATTTTTCTCGGTTATATTAAATAAGGTATTATAAGTTTCCATGGACAATAAAGATGCCTCATATTCTTTTGTTGTGTCAAGTTGTAGTGGGTATGGGAATGAAGATGTGTGGTCGCTTGTTGTGAAATTGAAACTAAGGATTGTGCTTCTCATCTTATTTAATATGAGATAAAATGTCTTTATATTGATATTTATTAATTATTTTCATGTTCATCAACTGGTCTAAAATGGCTGATGCTTCATTAAAACAATTGTTATTTCCAGCCTTCTTACTGCCTAACAACAATAACAGTCTATTAACTAATTGCGATGGGTCATTTGGAAGAAAACTAACACCTGAACCAAGGATACTTAAAGCCTGAATAATGTGTTTCTCCTTCTCATTCTTCCTACTTTTACCAGAAAGAATAACCTTATAATTTAGAGTGTTCAGCAGATCAATATATACTCTATCATCATTATTTTCCATATCCAATGGTTTATCAATATACTTTGATTCATCCCTCACAGTTGAACCTTGTCTTCCATCTTTTGTGAGAAGAAACATTAATCTCGGAGTTAGTTTAACAGGGGGTTGAGCAGAACCCAAGAACCTTAATTCATCATTAAATATCAATACCTTTTCTTGAACAAGATGAAATATTGCTGATTGTTCTGTTGGAATGAGTCCTGCTTTGGTTTTTGAATCCGCTGAATATTCATTGTTTTGAAGAGCATTCACAATATAATCAGAGAGTCGATTAATCTCTTGCAGTTGTTGAAATAAACCTTCATCATCATATTCTAATTCTCCTAAATGCTCTAATTCTTCCTCCGTCATTTGACTGAAATATTTTAACATTTGAAGTTTTTTAGGAGTATATTCTACTGTGGGAACTGTGGAAACATCTTTCATTTTTCCTTGGGAAGTTTTTAAAAGTGGTTTAAAAAATTTCTCTTTTCTTTCAAATGCTTCTTCGCCCGTTAGTTTCTGTCTGCGTTTCTTCTTTATGTCTTCCTGCTGTTTTACAACTTTTGAAACCAACTCTTGATGTTCCCTAAATCTTCTTGCTCTTTCTTTCGCATCCATTTATTTATTGAAAAAATATCATTTAATATCTCATCTTGTTTCACAACAATATATTTATATTTTTTCAGTCGTGTGTTTCATGTAATCCCCAAATTCCTTTTTACTACATAATGTCGAACAATTGTCTCTCCAAAAATTGTTTTATATCTATTGAATTTAACTTGAATAAAATAAAAGTATTAGCATTGTTTCTGATGGAACGACGAGGAAGCTGAAAGTACGATTGACTAAGATAAATACAATTACAAGAAGAATGTCTCCCTCTTGTGTAGTAGCTGTCCATTACCGTTTGGTTTCTCTCATTAACACAATCATCAAAGATAACGAGGTTCTTTTTGGATTTATCCAAATCTTGGGGAGACGGTATATCATCCGTATTATCACTCAGAATACAAGTTATCGGTTTTGATTTCTTTTTTACATCTCTGTGTATCACAAAATAGTTGTATTATATCTTCAATGTTAAAATCATTTAGGTTTTTTGAAGTTTAAATAAACCGATTATATCTTCTTTTTGAAGACCAGCATTAAAACCTTGTGAGAGTAGTTGATACTCTGGTTGAAAACTCGACTTTGTGAAAATTATTAAATTATCATAATCTAAAAAGTTGGGAGTGAGGAGCATCTTTAAAAGTAAGCAGGTTTTCCACATCCACTTGAACCAACTATGAGGCATCTTAATGAATTTGGGAGATTTTTATGGTTGTCAAATTTTATCTTATTTTCCCAAATGGGTAAAAAATCATTCATTTATATATTTGGAAAACAGGTTATTTAATTTATTATTGGCTTTTTCGAAATTCTATATTTTATCCTAAGTTCAGGTTTAATTTCAAGATAATCCATTATTTTATTTATGCAATATCTTGTGTTGATATTTCCCTGAAAATCACATCCATGAATAATATATAACAACAATCCTTTGAACATTTCTCTAATACGTTCAGTTTCTTCCCTTGTAAGGAAAGGTGTGTTCTCACCCTCGTACTTTACATTCATTTCTCTAATCAATCTTGTAAAGTTATTCATTTTTGGTGTAAATCTAAAAGAATTATTTTCCTTTTTATATTTTTGATTGTCATTAATTAGAAGATAATCACAGAATATACATTGTTTATAGGCTTTTGACTCTGTGTTTAATCCCGTCTTTCACACGCAGGGCAATTCTCAAATTTGTCATATGGAGAATCATGGAATTCAAGAGGCTCAAAATCGAGTAAACTATTCATATTTATAAAGTAAAACTTTACTTAAACTGAAATTCATCTTCGATATCATCTTCGATACTTTCAGAATCATCTATACTTTCATAACTATCATTTGAACACCAACTCTCGGTGCCATAACTATCGTTTGAATGCAAACTCTCGGTATCATAATCACTCTCATAATCTTCAAAATCTTCAGTTGAATATTGACTCATTTAATTAGTAGAAAAAACATTACCATCGATATCGATATACATTTTTTCATTAACAGATTCAACTGCTACATTTTTTATATTAAAGGTAATTTTAAAATGATCCTTAACTACAATTGAACGAAATGTCATTTCACCTGATATATTAACATCCTTTATTTCATCAGGATTTATATCTTTAGGGTTGTTGAAAAAAATACAAATTTCTCCTTGCATATTACAGATGGTCTTATCTTTTCTTTCTAAAGCTTCATCCATAAGGTTTTTATTTTTTGATACCTTTTCTTGTTTCATTGCTTTTTCTAGTTTTGAATATATTGCCAGAAGGAGAGGAGAAACTTTTGTTAGAGATACCTTAATTGATGTTCTTCCAGGTATACTAAAAGCCCTTCCACTGAAGTAAATTGAAGAACTCATCATATCCACCATAATTGTTTTTATCCAATAGTTGTTATATTTATCTTTGTTCAATTTTACATCCTTGACATATTTCTCAGCATCTTTAACAAATGAAGAGATTGATTGAAACTTGTCTTTTGTGTCTTGAAACATTGTATTTATTAAGTGAAAAAGTTGGAGGATAAAATGGTTTTAAGCACAGATTCACCTGTAAAATAAACGAAATTTTCATCAAGAAAATTTTAGTTTAAGCACAGATTCACCTGTAAAATAAACGAAATTTTCATCAAGAAAATTTTACTTTAATCACACATTCACCTGTAAAATAAACCAAATTTTCATCAAGAAAATTTTAGTTTAACAGCAGATTCACCTGTAAAATAATCAAAATTTTCATCAAGAAAATTTTAGTTTAAGCACAGATTCACCTGTAAAATAAACGAAATTTTCATCAAGAAAATTTTAGTTTAAGCAAAGTTTTATTATATAAATATGGTGAATACAACATACTGCGATGTTTGTAATCACGAATATAAACATTATAGAAAACACCTCCGAACCAACAAACACACATTTAATCTATTTCACAAAATATCCCCTCTTGAGTTGGAAAGAAAACATTGTGATACCTGCTCAAAGGATGTTTTGAAGAGTAGTTATAATAGGCATCTTCAATCACAAAAACACAAGAAAAATGAGTTTAAAGTAAAGGGAGACTATTATATTGAAAACACTGATGGGGCATTTAAAGGGCATATAAAAATCAGGATTTTTCAATTTGGAGAACCCGGTCCATCATCAATAGTTGAATCAATTGAAATAGTGAAACCCGATGTTGAAAAATTTATTAAAAAGACATTAAAAGAAATGAAAACTTTAAAGTTTTATATGGGAGTGAAAATGAATATGAAAAGACAAGATGAAGAACAAACTCCTTATATGAGGACAGATCTTCATTTTATAACATCATTTCAAGATTTTTTGAATAGTGGGGTTTATGAAGAACGCTCAAGACAAGAGGAGGATGTTGATAATACAGTGGTAGGAAGTGGATTCGATATTAAAAAAATCATCTTTTTAGATATACACATTCTAAAATCAAACCCTCTTAAAGCTTCTTCTTATATTGAATTACCAAAAGAAATAAAACGAAAGAAGGCAGTTGTTAATATTAAGAATAATGATAATAAATGTTTTCTCTGGTCTGTTCTTGCTCACTTACATCCACCAAAATGTAATTCAGAAAGAGTAAAACAATATATGAAATATGAGAATACCTTGGACATTAAAGATTTTAATTTCCCAATGCCACTAACAGATATTCCTAAATTTGAGAAAAAGAATAATCTTTCTATTAATGTATATGGATTAACGGATACAAACAAAGTTCAAATATTAAAAATTTCAAACAACTATAAAAATGAAGAAACACACATTGATCTTTTATATTTTAGTGTTGGAAAGAATTCACATTACACATACATCAATAATTTATCAAGATTAATCTCTTCTCAGGTATTCAGAACAGCAAACAAAATATATCCTTGTAAGCGATGTCTTAATTCATTTCATACAAAAGAACGATTAGAACAACATTCAAAATATTGTAGTAATCATAAATCAGCTGTAATTACAATGCCTAAACCTGGTGAAAAGATTTCTTTTGAAGATTATAATAAATCTATCATGCACCCATTTGTGATATACGCTGATTTTGAATGTATCCTTAAAAAAGATAAATACTGCTTCTCCTAATCCAAAAGAACCATATACAAATAAATATCAAAAACATATTCCTTGTGGTTTCTGTTATTATATCAAATCATCTGTTGGAGAAAAGTATAATAAACTTGAACAGTATAGTGGAAAAAATGCTTCACAAGAGTTTGTAAAACGATTAGAAAAGGATTGTATAAGACTAACTAAATTAATGAAAGAAACAAATGAACCGATGAAATTAACCATAGAAGAAAAATTAGAATTTAGAAAGAACAATATCTGTCATATTTGTGAGGAGGAAATTGAGGAGTCTAAAGTTAGGGATCATTGTCATCTTACTGGTAAATATAGAGGTCCCGCTCATTCCTGTTGTAATCTTAATTATAAATTACCTTCTTTTATTCCAGTCTTTCTTCACAACAGCGCCAACTATGATACACATCTATTTATAAATGAACTTTCAAAAACACCAGGGAATATTTCTGCCATAACAAACACAAGTCAAAAGTATATTTCATTTACAAAAATGATATTCACAAAACCTATAACTCGTATAAGGTTTCTTGATTCTTACAAGTTTATGGGAACGCCACTAGCCAACCTCGCATCAAATCTAAGCTCCACGGGCTCTTTTCCAAATCTTAATTCATTCTTTCCAAAAGAGGAAATTCTAACTAAAGAGGAAATTCAGATTAAAGAGAGAATTCAAAGTAAAGAGGAAATTCTAATTAATGAGGAAATGAATGAAGAAATGCTTACTGAAGATGAAATTCTAATTATACAGAAAATTCGAACTTCTTCTTCTTCTTCTTTCGGCTGCTCCTGTTAGGGGTCGCCACAGCAGATCATCCGTATGATCCGCATCGTGATTTGGCACATGTTTTACGCCGGATGCCCTTCCTGACGCAACCCTGGTTGCCTCTTACGACACAGGGATATGGTACACCTATTTTAACCGGGGTATACACCGGCCCAGTACACTGGTACTCATTTTGCCGACCTCGGAAGGATGAGAGGCTGAGTCAACCCCCTGGTGTATTAATTCAGTGGTCCAACGGGGCTTGAACTCAGGACCTTTTGGATCCCAAGCCGCTGCCCTAACCACTGCGCCAACACCAGGCTTATACAGAAATTAATAGAAAGAAACAATTTATACAGAAATTTATACAGAAAATTCGAACAAAGAATGAAATTCTAACTAAAGAGGAAATTCTGATTATAGATGAAATTCTGATTAAAGAGGGAATTCTAACTAGAGAGGAAATTGAAACAAGGAATGAAATTCAAAGTAAAGAGAAAATTCTTACAAGTAAGGGAATTTATCCTTATGGTTATATGGATTCATTTATGAGATTTAAAGAAACACAAATTCCTTCAAAAGAAAGTTTCTATAATAACCTTTATGAAGAAGAGATAAGTGATAAGGAATATAAACACGCACAAGAAATTTGGAAAATATTTAAGATAAAGAACCTTGGAGAATATCATGATTTGTATCTAAAAACAGATGTTTTATTGTTAGCTGATGTGTTTGAAGCTTTTAGATCACTCTGTCATAATAAAAATTGTTGTGGATTAGATCCTGCCCACTATTTCACAGCTCCTGGTTTAGCTTGGAGTGCAATGTTGAAAATGACAAAACAAGATATAGATTTAGTCAGTGATGTAGATATGCTTTTGATGATTGAGAAGTCTAAGAGAGGTGGAATATCACAAGTATGTTCAAAAAGATATGCTAAAGCAAATAATAAATATCTTCCAAATTATGAGAGTGAAAAAGATAGTAATTATTTGATGTACTTTGATGCTAATAATTTTTATGGATGGGCAATGTCTCAATCTCTGCCTTATGGTAAATTAGAGTGGGTGGAAGAAAAGGATTATGACAAGGCTTTGATGAATATTGTTATTTCTTCTCAAGAGAAATTGAATGACAAAGAAGAAAGTTATTATTTTGAAGTTGATTTGAAGTACCTGAGTGATCTTCATAATAAGCATAAAGACCTTCCTTTTGCATGTGAGAAAGAAAACCCAAAAGAAAGAATGGTTCAGTGATTATCATAAAAGTTTTAATATTAAAGGCAAATCAACAGAAAAGTTATTAACAACATTCTATGATAAAGAGGGATATGTTTTGCATCAAAGGAACTTGAGACAATATTTATCTGCTGGGTTGAGAGTAGCTAAAATTCATAGAGTTTTAAAATTTAAACAAAGTCCTTGGATGAAAAAGTATATTAAATTCAATACAGATATGAGAACAAATACAAAAGTAAAATTTGAAGGGGAATTCTATAAATTGATGAATAATGCTGTCTTTGGAAAGACAATGGAGAACGTTAGAAACAGGCAAAACATTAGATTTGCAACATCTTGGAAAGAAGCTTCTAGATTGATAAATAAACCAAGTTTTGAGAGAGAAGAGGTTTTTCAGAGAACTTTTCTGCTATTCATATGAAAAAGGAAAGTATTGTCATGGATAAACCAATTTATATTGGAACAGCAGTTCTTGATTTATCAAAGATATTGATGTATGATTATTTGTATAATGATTTAAAGAAAGAGTATGGTGAAAATGCTTCATTGTTGTATATGGACACTGATAGTTTTATTCTAGATATAAAAACTGACGATGTTTATAAGGATATGAAGAAAAACATTGGAGTATATGATACAAGTAATTTTAGTAAGAAGAGTGAGTTATTTTCAAAAAAGAATGAAAAGGTTTTTGGCAAGTTTAAGGATGAGTTGGGTGGAAAAGTAATGAGTGAGTTTATTGGATTGAGAGCAAAGGCATATGCTTATAAGTATGGTGATCAGATTGATAAAAGGTTAAAGGGAATAAAGAAATATGTAATAAAGAAATCAATAACTTTTTAGAAATTATTATAATTGTTTGATGAATAAGAAAGAAGAATATAGGAAAATGAATACAATAAGAAGTTATAAACATAAGATATATAGTGAAGAAGTAAATAAAAAGGCATTAGGAGCCTTTGATGATAAGAGATTTATTTTAGATAATGGAATAGATTGTGTTCCATAT
>NW_028222560.1:32500-34600 GCF_056783735.1 Eptatretus burgeri | reverse complement strand
CACTAAATCCCTCTAACTAATCCATTCCACGGACTCCATGAGGACTTACCCCTGCCCCATGAAGTCGGTCTAACTAAGCTAACCCTTCCCCTAACTAGTTTCCATCCTGTGCCCAGGGTCAAGGGGTCTTCCACCCCTTGCCCAGGGATCCTGTGCACCAGAGAGTGAGGCTTGCTCTTTTGCCTTTATTTTGTTCTTTACATGCGCAGCACCTGCGCGGCAACTCAGAGCTCGCGCACTTTGCACCTGCCCGTGACGTCATGCAGCTGCACGGTGTTCCTCGTCCCTCCTTGGACGGGACCATCCGGCAGAGATACCCCTCCTGCCAGATTCCAGCCCCACGTGCAGCCATGGCGTCACCGTGCGCATAAAAAAAACAAGCCCCACGTCTCGAGGGGTTCCCCACGCGAACACATGTGCTTTGCCCGTTGGAGCTTAACACACACGATCGCGTGGAGAACCCGTCCGGTCCAAATCCATCATCCTGCCTAAACTTTGTCCGTCCGCGGGATCGGCAAATCCACCGCGTGCGTTTCCGGACCGGGACTTCACTCTCGCAAGCGAGCACGTGGTGGCCTCGTGCGTTGCACAGCACGGACCGCGTGCTCACTGCTGGGTGAACCCGGCACGGTCCCCGAAACAACTACAGCCGCTACTCGGCTTTCTTTCATCTGTCGTCGTCGTCGCCTCCATTCCACACACGCATACCTGCGTGTTCTGACGCACACAGTCCACACCATCACATTCACACGGGGAGACGCGGCTGCGTGCTCCCGCATGCCAACCGACATCTCCCTCTCATACCGCTCTCTCACACACACGGTCTCCCTGGCACACAGCGACGTTGCACACGGCCGTTCACTCACGCGTGCGGGGGCACTCACCCGCGGTGCCTCACTCGCACTCCGTGCCTCATCCACACACGCGGGGGCACTCACCCGCGGTACCTCACTCATACACACGGCGACACTCACACACGCGGTCTCTTCCACACACGGTGCCTCGCCCACACACGCGGGGGCACTAACCCGCGGTGCCTCACTCACACACACGGCGACACTCACACACGGTGCCTCATCCACACACGGCGTGCTGGGAAGCACGCACTCTGGCACCATCGCCACCACACCACTCACACACGGGGTCGCTTCCACACACGGTGCCGCACTCACACCTTGCACCACACACACAGGGACAACCACCCTGGGGATTTGTGTCCCCACAAGGGTCTCCGGGGCCTCTACACCCCCCAAGCTCTCCGTGCACCCGTCCACAGCACTGCGTCCCCTCAACCTCGCAAAGCACGACCGAACTCACCTGGTCGTGACTCGCCTCAAGGGGCATACTCCCTCCCCTCGTTCCTGGAGGAGGCCATCCAGGTGCTCACACCGGGTCCCCACACGCTCCGCGAGCTCAACCTCACTATCCTCCACTACCTCCGTGTGTGTGCGCGTCACTTACCCCGTCTTCATCGTGTTTATTGGTCTCTGCTTCTTTCTGGCGTCTTTCCCTTATCTTTATGTAGGTCAACCTTGCTTTCTCTTTAAGTCGCTCCCGTCCTTCCCTGTTTTTCACTCCTTGCTCTTTCACGATCTCCGCGTACCTCATCCTTGCTCTCCGTATTAATTGTTCTTTTCTCTCCCTCGCAATTACTTTCACCTCGTCTCTTGTCTCCCGAATTACTTTTTCCTTACCCGCCTCCACCGCGGGCCTGTCAGCTCGTTGCACCCCTTCCAGCTCGTTTGTTCCGACACGTGGAGTCGCCATTTTAAGTTCCCTGCTCACGGCCTTCATGCCCGCCTGCAGGCATCGGCCCATGTTCTGCGTCTCACCCCGTAGCTTTTTCATCTCTTCCCTCATTTGCTGTGTATTCGCATCCATCGTCGTTTTCACTTCATTTGTATTTGTATCCATCTTTTCGTTCATGCCTTTCATTTCCGCATTCATTTGTGCCAGCATGGTGAATAGCTGGGCCATGCCGGATGCACTCAGCTGAGCCGTTTCGGCAGGGGTTGGGGAAGGGTTTTGGTGGAGAGGGGGGAGGTGTCATACACCGCGGCCGCTGCCGCACCCACCTCGGGCCCTGGGTTCAGTTGGGCG
>NW_028222560.1:17500-22500 GCF_056783735.1 Eptatretus burgeri | reverse complement strand
CGCTTTCATAATTAATGTCATTAGCAGAGTATCCGCCCTTCCGGCGGTCATTATGACACATGAAATGAACAGCACAAAAAATGCACAATGCAAACAATTTCGTGTTGCCTCCAATTGTTGTTTTATTTATTCTTTGGATTGATCATTCATAAGACTTCAGGGTATACTACATTGTTAATAAGAGTATTTCCTGACGCCCTAGCGTTTGCATGAATTTTGATATCGCCACTATTTCCCACTCCACTCATGGTGACATAGAGCTGGCCATGGCTGAAAAGTCACTTTTCAAATATAGTCCAACCTTTTTCAATGTTTGTTCCTGGGCCTTATTTGTGATCATACTAAAACACAGACGGACAGGAAATTGTTTTCTTTGCATATGGAATGGAAATAGGTCCTCTGATGGTACTATTGATATCCGAGGGATGAAGAGTCTATTCCCAGTATGGGGTCCGGTAGATAGTCATGCATCTATGATGCTAGGAAGTAGGTTCTATACGATATATCGGCTTCCATTACAATTTCTGTTTTTGGGGTCAAAGTTCCATAGTAACATAATTGGTGCCCCAATTTTCAACCGTAATTTATGAGGTGGCATTCCAGATGTAGAGATAGAGTTCAGAAACTCACATGGATATTGATGCGCGTTCTCAATATCAATGATTTTGTCACTACTCAAATAAATTTTTTCCTCGCCTGGAAATTCACGAAGTATGATTGTATTTATTTCTGTGACGGCATCATTGGTTGGGCACAGTATCATCCTGCTACACAGCCATGTAGGATCTCTATAGCGATGAGCGAGGTCGTCGAAAATGAAATCGATGAGAGATTTTATATTTTGTAGGAAGTACTTTTCCTCGATTTGCACTTTGAATTCGCCAACATGTGAGAGGATAGGTAGTTGACCCTCGCCAATCTGAAGGAGAGTATTCGCGAATTCATTATCGAAGCCGGCGTTTTGAACTCGCATATTGACCATCAAATGATAAACATGGACGTGTTTCCAAAGCACAGATTGCTTAATCGTGGCTCGAATAGTGTGGGCCCGTCCGCTGCGTCTGATCACTGGAAGTATCTGCCGCCAGTCTCCAGAGAAGATAATGGTTATACCGCCGAATGGCTTATCGACTCCTCGGACATCTCGGAATGTTCTGTCAGCTGCTTCGATGATACATCTATCACACATAGAAACCTCATCAATAACTAAGAGATGACATTTCGGAATGAGTATACCAGTACTGTCCCTTTAGTGATGCTACATACGGAATTCTCCTTGATTGATAATGGCACATTACACCGTGAATGAAGAGTACGGCCATTAGGGAGCAGTGTCGCCACTATTCCGCTCATCACCGTGGCGAGAGCAACCTTACCTTCAGATCTGACTCGAGCTAAGAGTAACGTTAGCAAGGTTTTCCCAGTACCCCCTGGGGCATCTACACTGAATAGCCGACCCTGGTTAGAATCCACAGAGTCCATAACAGCACTGAAGATGATTCGTTGTTATTCAGTAACGGCATGTTCGCAGAGACATCGTCGTTTTGTTCCTGAACATCATAGTTAGTTTCCTCACTCACAACTTGGACTGGTTCCAATTGGTCCGCTATTACTGGATCAGGCTGTTGAATGTGGAAGTCTTTTTCAATATCGAATCAATGCCAAACTAAAATAATCTGTATCATCAACAGTTTGTGTGGATCATAGGCTCTGTTGGTTCATTTACACCATATTTATGAAGAACGTCTTCCATGAGAAGAAGCTTGTGTTTATTCCAAAATTCATTTGGATTTGATGGTCGGGGTCGGACAAAGATGAGTATATTAGCGAACACCTCATGAAGAGTTGAACCGAACAGTACAGAGGCAGCTTCCTCCATTGCCTTGTCGACTTCTGAGTCATCATCTAATAACCCCAAGGCAAGGCAGGCAAGTTTATAGGTCGGATAAACTACACCGTTGTGAGTATGAAGGTCTTCATAAGATGTGGGTCGAGCAACTATGTGTAATAACATCTGCAAATAGAACAACTCACTCTGTTTGGAAGAGAGGGTGATAACCGCAATGCGACCAATCGTGTCCGAGTAAACCTTTTGATGATCATTCATCTCAGACTCTTCACCATGGTTCAGTCTTGTCACATGAGCCCGCATCTTCCAGGTATTTCAGGACCATGTAAAGTACTTGAAAACGTTTGGATATGTAATGTTCAGTTCACTATTTCGATTTAGTTTGAAAAACTCTGTCAACTTGGTCTTTGGTGGGCCATTGGATAGAAGAGTGTTTACTTCACCAGGCTGGAATAGCACGGTCTGTTCATTGTCCAGATGTATAGGTCGTTTTTGTACAGATGGTTGAATTTGTTGAATGGGAAACTCGTACAGTCTCCAGTAGGCTTCAGATGCACTGATGTACCGAGCATCCACAAAACGTTCAATTTCATCATTGGTTATGTCCTTCTGTCCATTGGCCAATCTGATAGTCACGCGATCACTTCCTTTTGTTACATATTTGTAGATGTACTTTACACTGGAGACGGAATTGACGATTTCTACGTTTATGTGAGCTGTGTATTTGAGACACAGAAACGGGTTGAAAGGGACTACCCAGCTATTGTCAAGGATGACATCTTGACCTCTTATTTTCTTAGTATGCATCTGATCGACATCATTGGGGGATCGCCGTTGATACGTGGGGTAAGTAGATTCTGACACTGTAGTACGGTCCACAAACCACTTTGGGAAGTCTTTTTCGCAATGTCGGTGGTCTCCCTGACCCGCCATGCATGGAGAGGCTTGGTTTAGTTCCCCGCATGGACCGTGGATATTATTACGGGTGATTATGTCATATAATATTGGGTTGGTTTGAGGATCCGGAATTTCTGCTCACACAATCTTATTAATGTCATCTGGTTCACGTGGTTTGTCTTCATCCGCGAGTATCGCCAGGATATGGCAGTGGGGAAGACCACGCTTCTGATCCTCCTTCATACCGAAATAACCCTGAATTCTTCCGAGTATTCCACTTTTCAGGTCGTTAATCAAGTCCTTCAGTTTCAGGTGAAAAACTCTAGCACATATATCCGCCTGGTCACTTGGTTGCTCCCCTGGGAAAAACGAAGCGGTTATTTCAGGCCACTGCGGATTGGTCGTAAAAGTAATGAAAAGGTCCGGCTTTCCCAGTGAACGAACAATAGCCATAGCATCCTGGAACGCTTTGGCGTTCCATCGGGGAGAACCGTAAATAGATGGTGGTAAGATGATCTTAGTTCAAGCATTCAGTTCGTCATGATGGTCCACTGCATCCATAAGTCCCCGATATTTTTCAGCTCGAATAGTTCTCTGATTTCGGCGTGCCCATCTTAATCGAGCTATTTCAGCTTTGGCATATTGATCACATGCATATTGCTGAGTGAGTCGGCGACACTTTAATACCTGATTGAAGTGGTCGTATCTCACTTGTAAACGGTATCGAGCAAATTCAGTTGGTGAGACACTACCACGACAGGTCCGATGTGGGATATTGAGCTTGTATCCTCCTTCTCTATAAGGAAACATCAAAACATAATGAAGAGGATCATAGCTTCTGTGTAGTTCCATAATGGCCTGTAGTGTACCATGACGCTGATGAAGAAGGACATTGAGGTGATCCATATGTTCACCAGGTAATATTACAGACACTTCACTGGCCTCTGGCAAATTATAGCATCAAATGTGTTCATCAGATGGTCGCTTCTTGGCATCGATAACTATCTTGATTGAGTTGTCACTATTAGTCAACTCAATGGCATATTTGAGAGAATAAATGTAAGGATTTATTTCTCGGAGTAAATTCTGAAGTTCAGTCAGTATTCCAGCATCAAGCATTGGGTTATGTCGTAATCTGTTGTACAATTCATCACTATCATGAAACCAAATTTGTGCAAATTTGGGATGATCATCATCATTTGGGAGCAATAATCCAATGCGATGATAAATTTTACCCTGCAATTTTACAACAGGGCTGAATCCTGGCATACTATGTTCATGTATGCCTATCGATGCCATAGCCAAAAAAATGTTATATTGTCGTATATGGTCAATGAAATTTTTCCGAATCAACAAATCCTTCAATTCGTTGGGATAGTTCTCAAGCAAATCAATTGCAATCTTGCCTTTTTCACAACAGAAGCCAGGTCGCTCCCCTGGGCAGCACAGAGCTTTACAGAAGTCACACTTGTGGCTATGATCAAGGTTTGGTAGAATGTGTTGTTTCTTCACATACAATGACTTGTTACAGAATTGGGTGTCTATTGCTGCACCTTCTTTTCTTGGGTTGATTGTTTTTTTCTTTGACGTTACATCCACCTTGTCGTGCCGTTCTTTTTCGCTTGCTGTCTGGAGTGGTAGTTGAAAGACATATTTTCTTGGGCGGCATTGTTTAATTCTGAAAAAGATTGCACATTGTTAAATACCGTCCTTAGCTCGTGTCCTTCCACGATTCTTAGCCAAAGACAATTTGTATTTCATTTGAAGTTGACACACGGGCGATTTTACACAATTTTTGACGAAAATTTCACCTTTTTCTCTGGCCTCTCCTCGAATAGAAACAGAAGTAAAGTTTCAACAACTTCTGGCATAATATAAATTAATATAAAGCAAGAGCTGTGATTGGTTCAATAAAAAACAAATGGCGGATTTTTTTTTTTTGGTCAATAATGAAACGCGCATAAATGCGAGATAAGAAGACAGCCAGAATGAGGTTTCATAATACACCTATAATATGCGCAGGTGGTGTAAGAATAGCTGTACATCAATACCGTGTTGACCCGTTCAGCGGACATAATGGGTGAATTATAGTATGTGTGTGTGTAAGATGAGATGAGATGAGGATGACCTATGATGATGATGCAATGTTTCTTGTTACATTTTTTTTGTGTCAAATACACCTGATGTAGTTCAGCATGTGCAGAAGAGGGTTTTACATTGCAGACGCTGTTTTCTCGGAGTGGCATTACGCCTC
>NW_028222560.1:5000-10000 GCF_056783735.1 Eptatretus burgeri | reverse complement strand
ATATATCGATCGTTCTGGAGGCGGGGCCAAATCGCCCCTCGCTCACCGATTGGACGGCAAAAAGTGGGCGTGTGTCGTTTTTGAAGCACAAAATCCGTGATTTTGTACACGCTGTTCGACGCGCGCTCTGCACGAATCCAACACCGGTACCCACAGCGGGGCAAGAACGGTGGCGATGCTACGGTTGCGAGGTGTGACGGGAAGGTCGTGGCGGTTGTGGTGAAGCGGAGTTGTGGTTGGTGGTTGATGTTGTGGTTGTGGTGGTAATCATGGCGGGTGGTCCAAAATAAAGATAGTAAAAGAAAAACGGCTATCCTGAAGAGTCGCAGCTCGCATAAATGACATGTATTCCCACTAGACAACGGGTTTGGGCCTAACTACACATGCACTTGCCGAGATACCTCACCTAAGGGACCTGAATGGTGGTTTGCGAATTTGGTAACCACAACACTACCCCCTTCCCTTTTTACAGACTCGTCCCGAGTCGTCAAATTTTCGTGTGCCATCATGTGTAGTTTTCCCCTAGTACATTTTACCTACGGATCCCTGAGTGCGACATTCATGGTATTCGTGTCCCCAAAATAAATAACCTGAGGGCTGCGTAACTATCTAAACAAACTCACTCACACGGACGACTTAAATAAAATTGCCGGCGCTAAGACATACATGCCGGGGGCGCACTCATATTTACAGTACATCTTAACCTTAACTTGCAAATTTTACACTAAACCATGGCCCAGGATCATTGAACTCTGCAAAGAAAAGCAGTTAGCAGGGAGCCAGGCTGCCCACATGCAGTCTCTGGCTCAAACAATGCAGGTGACAGGGAACGTGGCTGGCTGCTCACACGCAGTCCAAGGCCTTCCCTTTTGAACTGAACGCAGTGAACCACAACGGTGCATGGGCTGCACAAACGTAGTCTCCGTGCCAGCTCAAGCGGCACACGCAATGAGCACAACAAATGGATGCATGAATGGATGGACGCAAACACGGTGCACGGGCCGCCACTGCAGGCCCGTGTTGTAGCTGCCAACAGGGCAGTTCTCGCAGCTTGCAAACTGTTGCCTTCTGATCCTGGCGCACATGGAAACGAACAGGGGGGGGGGGGGCAAAGCAAAAATTGAACGGGGCTGGTGAACGTGGGCAGTGGGCATGGCATGGCAAAGGTGCAGGCAAACACAGCCCGCAGAAGAAGGCCGCTGCAGGCAAACACAGCCCGCAGAACCAGGCCGGCACAGGCCTCGAAGAAAAACAGCCAGCAGATGAACTGGCCGGCACAGGCCTTGCAGCACACAGCTGCAGACGATCCAGCCGGCACAGGCCTTGCAGCACAGCAGCTGCAGATGAAGTTGGCCAGCCTTTGCCGTTCCGTGGAGGTTGGTGGAGGGAGTGCGGTGGTGCTGGCCACTTGGAAGGCGGGCTCGGACCTACCTACCTGTCTCCCTCCCAACCTATCGCCTTTGCCTGTCACTGTACATACCCACTCCCTTAATTTGTCAAACCCCAATTTAGCCCCAACTTAATTTTTTTGTTGTTTTTATTTTTACTTCCCCTCTATAAATCGTCCCCTAACCCCCTTTATCGTCCTTGTTCGGCTAACCTATCCTGTCACCTAGCCTACTCCCAACCCCTACGTTCCCTTCCCGGAGGGGAATAAGGGAGAGCTAGCGTCCTGAGTCGAGGCCCAACTCAAGCCTCAGAATGGCCTCCCCAGAGTTCGGCGATCTATAACCAAAGTGGGTCCAGCGGCCCACAACGACAGCGAGGGGATGGATGGTGTGGAGGGGTACATCTCCTAATCTACCCTAACCATTAACTGTTAAACTACCCCGGGGCTTCAACAAGCGCCTCGCGCTTAAACTATTGGTTCTAACAACCCAGATTCCCGTCGCCTGTGTTGGTGTCCTCACAATTTCGGGCCTCGCCCCCCAATTTTCTCTCCGTGCCCTCACACGGTCTCCTGGCTAGGACACGTGACTCCCTTTGGCAGGCACGACCCTCTGCCGAATCTCCCGCTATGGCACCCCCGGGCACTACACTGCCTCCGAGCCTACCAGCTCCCTAACACCGGGGAGTGCCCCCCATGGCACCTCCCCTGAAACGCACACGTGGCAGGCCGGCCTCCCGGGCCCCTTTCCGAGGGTCACCCGTGCCCACAACACTGCCCACGCGGCTAATGGCGCCCCGGGCCCCCGCACCAAGCAGGCGCACCCGTGCCCACTACTCTATCCCGGCCCCCCATGGGCCCGCAGCCTACCGCGGCCGACTAGCCTGGTGCCCGGGGTACCCACTCAGCGATACTCACCTTTCGCAGCCACGCTCCCAAGCCCGTCAACAGGGCTCCTGCACCCCTCCAAATGGGTCTCGAGCCTACTTTCCCACCAACAACAAAACGACCTCCATTTTTCAATTTGACTAACCCAGCTAACTCACTCTACACTGACCCCGGGGTCCCTTGGGCGCGAGTCACTCCTCCCCCAATCACTCATCGCACCATGCATTCCCCATTCACTCCACTCACACAGACCCGCTGGCCTCACTCACTCACCAAGCACATGCCTCACAACTCACCAACTCTTCAACACACTCACCACTGAACTCTGCCATCCTTCTATCTACATCCCCTAACTAACTCGTGCTCCCACGTCGTCCCTTAAACTAGTAGCACGTTCCTTTTAACCTACGTAGCTAAGCTACGTCCCCTCTACACATTCATAAGTCTGTCCATGTCTCCAAATAAATCATTTTATTTCCCAACCTAAATCTGACTACAATCCCTCTAACTAATCCATTCCACGGACTCCATGAGGACTTACCCCTGCCCCATGGAGTCGGTCTAACTAAGCTAACCCTTCCCCCTAACTAGTTTCCATCCTGTGCCCAGGGTAAGGGGGTCTTCCACCCCTTTCCCAGGAATCCTTTGCACCCGAAAGTGAGGCTTGCTGTCTTCTTTTTTTTTTCATGCGCAGCACCTGCGCGGCAACTCAGAGCTCGCGCACTTTGCACCTGGCCGTGACGTCATGCAGCTGCACGTGTTCCTCGTCCCTCCTTGGACGCTACCATCCGGCAGAGATACCCCTCCTGCCGGATTCCAACCACACGTGCAGCCATGACGTCACCGTGCGCATAAAAAAAAACAAGCCCCACGTCTCGAGGGGTTCCCCACGCGAACACATGTGCTTTGCCCGTTGGAGCTTAACACACACGATCGCGTGGAGAACCCGTCCGGTCCAAATCCATTTACCTGCCTAAACTTTGTCCGTCCGCGGGATCGGCAAATCCACCGCGTGCGTTTCCGGACCGGGACTTCACTCTCGCAAGCGAGCACGTGGTGGTCTCGTGCGTTGCACAGCACGAACCGCGTGCTCACTGCTGGGTGAACCCGGCACGGTCCCCGAAACAACTACAGCCGCTACTCGGCTTTCGTTTCTCCCATGTCGCCGTCTCCGTCTCCATTCAACACACGCATACCTGCGTGTTACGACGCACACAGTCCACTCCATCACATTCACACCGGGAGACGCGGCTGCGTGCTCCCGCATGCCAACCGACATCTCCCTCTCATACCGCTCTCTCACACACACCGTCTCCCTGGCACACAGCGACCTTGCACACGGCCGTTCACTCACGCGTGCGGGGGCACTCACCCGCGGTCCCTCACTCGCACTCCGTGCCTCATCCACACACGCGGGGGCACTCACCCGCGGTACCTCACTCACACTCCGTGCCTCATCCACACACGCGGGGGCACTCACCCGCGGTGCCTCACTCATACTGGCCGTTTCATCCACACACACGGCCTCTTCCATACACGGTGCCTCACTCATACACGCGGGGGCACTCAACCGCGGTGCCTCATCCACACACGCGAGGGCACTCACCCGCGGTGCCTCATTCACACTGGCCGTTTCACTCACACACACGGCCTCTTCCACACACGGTGCCTCACCCACACACGCGGGGGCACTAACCCGCGGTGCCTCACTCACACTCCGTGCCTCATCCACACACCGTGCCTCACTCACACACGCGAGGGCACTCACCCGCGGTGCCTCATTCACACACACGGCGACACTCACACACGGTGCCTCACCCACGCACGGCGTGCTGGGAAGCACGTACTCCGGCACCATCGCCACCACACCACTCACACACGGGGTCGCTTCCATACACGGGGACGCACTCACACGTTGCACCACACACACAGGGACAACCACACTGGGGATTTGTGTCCCCACAAGGGTCTCCGGGGCCTCTACACCCCCCAAGCTCTCCGTGCACCCGTCCACAGCACTCCTCCCCTCAACCTCGCAAAGCACGACCGAACTCACCTGGTCGTGACTCGCCTCGAGGGGGCATACTCCCTCCCCTCGTTCCTGGAGGAGGCCATCCAGGTGCTCGCACCGGGTCCCTGCACGGTCCGCCAGCTCACCCCCATTGTCCTCCACTACCTCCGTGTGTGTGTGTGCGTCACTCACCCCGTCTTCATCGTGCAGTCTTCCCTCAATTTTTTCTGTCTCCCGTGTCTCTATACATTTTCTCTCCTGGTTCCTTTTTTGTCTCTTCCTGGTTCCTTTTTCCTTCCCATCTAAGTCGTTCTTTCTCTCTGAGCCCCATTAGCTGTTCGTTCTCCCTCCGTTTTAGTTGTTCAATTTCACACTCATAGAGTTGTTGTTTTCTCTCCCACTGTTCCTCCTTCTCTTTGTTTTCCAATCTCATCGTTTCTTTCAATTGGCTCATTTCCTTCCTGTGTTTCATTCGCTGTTCTCTCACTACTCTTCCTCGTTTCCTCTCCTGTCCTTCCTTCTCCAGTTTCATGGTTTGCTTCATTTGGTTAATCTCCTTTTTGTGTTTCATTTGCTGCTGTCTAATTACTCTTCTTCGTTTCCTCTCCTGTCCTTCCTTCTCCAGTTTCATGGTTTTCTTCATTTGGTTAATCTCCTGTTTGTGTTTCATTCGCTGTTCTTTGTCCATCTCGTACTCCAGCCTCAGCTTTTCTT
>NW_028222559.1:25000-34622 GCF_056783735.1 Eptatretus burgeri | reverse complement strand
TTATGTGTGGAATTGAGGTTCTATCCAGCTAAAAATATCAAACAGGTCAGGTATGGGAGCATGTGCCAGAACAGCGCGTCGCTGCGTCCACTTTCCGCCGGTACTCCAGGGGCCTCCGTCTGGCCATCCCCCAGGCAGATGCCAGGCCCATCCCCATCTCCTTGAGATGATGGTCAACCTGCTGCAACCATGAGGCACGTGGTCGGCCCACTGGCCTCCTCCACTCATGAGACTCCCTCGCTGAGAGAATCTGGTGAGCAGGATCAGCGTCAGGAAAACGAGCCACATGTCCATACAGCCGCAGCTGACGCTCACGGACTATGCAGGTAACAAATCTCATCCGAGTCTCTCTCAGCAACCGCTCGTTGGACACAAAATCCGACCAGCGATAGCCAAGGATTCTCCGAAGAGACCTGGTACCAAAGGAATTAAGTCTCCGTCTCAGATCCTTGGTCAAAGTCCAAGTCTCGCACCCATAGAGCAAGACTGGAAGTACCAAGGACCTGAAGACTCGGACTTTCGTCCTCCCGCACAGGTACCGGCAGCGCCACACCCCATGATCCAGTGAATCCATGACTCCCCAGGCCCGACCCAGACGTCTATTGACCTCCGGCTCACAACCTGCGGAGACATGAATATCACTGCCAAGGTAAGTGAATCTATCCACGACCTCAACATCCTCACCACAAACAGACACAGACAGGACAGCAGCATCCAAGATGTCACCGAAAGCCTGGATCTTTGTTTTGACCCAAGAAATCCGTAATCCCAACGGCTCCGACTCCTCATTCAGCACCTCGAGGGCCCCCAAGAGGATGTCTAAAGTCTCCGCAAAGATGACTGCATCATCTGCAAAATCAAGGTCCGAGATCTTGACATTGCCAAACGATGCACCGCAACTTGATCTCTCCGACATCCTCCCAAAAATCCAGTCCATACAAGTGCTGAAAAGTGTGGGGGCAAGTACACACCCCTGACGAACTCCAGTAACAACTGGAAATAAGTCAGAGATGGTACCACCACACTTCACAGCACTCTCAGTACCAGAGTAGAGTTCAGACATCAGATCGATCAGTTTTGGTGGCACCCCACGAAGACCAAGAATCCTCCAGAGGACATCCCGATTCACTGAATCGAACGCTTTACAGAGATCAACATAGGCTGCAAGCAGCCCCTGCCGAAACTCTCGTCTGCGTTCGGTGAGGACACGAAGTGCAAGGATACGGTCAATCGTTGACCTCTTTGGTGTAAAGCCTGACTGCTCTGGACGCTGGTGCTCAAGCAGATGGTGGCGAACCCTATCAAGAATTATCCGAGCAAAGACCTTGCCCGGCACTGAGAGCAGCGTCACCCCTCGGTAGTTGTTGCAGTCTTGGCGATCACCCTTCCCTTTCCAGAGAGGGACAACAAGGCCCCTCTTCCAGTCAGTTGGGATGATGCCTGTGTTCCAGGCAGAGCACAAAACTGCATGCAACGACGCGAGTGCAGCATTTCCACCAGCCTTGAGAAGTTCGGCATGGATGCCACAGATCCCTGGAGCTTTGCCCCGTTTCAACTGGTTCACCGCAGCCCGTGTTTCCACAAGCGATGGTGGACCACAGTTGATTCGAGGGTCAGCAACAGGGATTGTAACACCCTTGACGTCCAACTCGACAGCTGGGGGATCAGCCTGGTACAACCGCTCAAAGTAACCGGCCCAGCGGGCCTTCACTTCAGACTCCTCTGTCAAGAGCCTACCACTCTCTGCTCGAACTGCAGTGCTCCGAGGGATGGGCTTGGATGAACGTAATGCGCGAATTCCCCTGTAAGCGGGACGAGAATCACCTGTCCACAGGTGATGCTCTACCCCTCACAGATTCCTCGCACATAGGCCTCCTTGTCCACCCTCAGTGCACGTACAGTTTTACGCCTCAGCTCCCTGAACAGCTCAGCTCTGCCATTCAGCCTGGCCCTGCGACTCTGGTCAATGGTATCCAGTGTCCCTTGAGAGACAAAATTCTTCTTTGCCCTGCGGTGAACTCCAAGGCATCCACCGGCAACATCAAGGACGGTGGTCTTGAAGGTGCTCCACAACTCTTCAGGACCCCCAAAGCACCCAGACCCCCCAAGTGTCCACTCAGCCTGTTCGCAAACTCCTCAGCTACTCTCTCATCCCTGAGCTTGGCAACATCCAGCCTAGGCTGGGATGGTACCATTCTCCAGGATTTAAGGTGCAGCTTTAGAGTTGCTACAACAAGCCTGTGGTCAGTATTGAGGAACTGAGCACTCCGGTAGACCCTGCAGTTCTGGATCATCCTCCAACGACCGTCAATGAGGACATGGTCAATCTCCTTTGCCACACCGCCAGCGTTGGAATACCAAGTCCAGCGATGAGCTTGCGGGCGCTGAAACCATGAACCAGCCACCCTAAGTCCATGACTTCTTGCAAAGTCAAGGAACTTAGTGCTATTCTGGTTCATAGTTCCTGACCCATGGGGACCAACACACACCTCATAACCATCCCTATCAGTTCCAGTCGATGCATTGAAATCCCGCAAGACTAGAAGTGTATCTCGTCTGGGGCACTGATCAACCACAGACTCGAGTGTGGCGTAGAATGTGTCCTTCACGGTAAGATCACTCGCCTCAGTCGGAGCATAAATAGAGACCAGGGAAATGACACCTAAGGAGTGACGAATCCTTAATCTCATAATACGCTCGTTGACCGGTGTTACCTCAATTATCATTGGGGTCAGCTTATTGGACACAGCTACAGCAACTCCTTGGGTATGGTAACCATCAGAGCGACCAGACCAATAGTAGGTGTAACCACCCACCATTATCTCGCCGCAATCCGGTCTCCGAACCTCAGAGAGAGCTGCAATCCCGATGTCCAAACGCTTGAGCTCAGATGATAACAGAGACAGGTGATCATCCTCTCTTAGGGATAGGACATTCCAGGCACCCACCCGAAGGGACCGCCTCAGGTTAACCCAAGGAGACCGCCGTCTGGTGGACGACACCTCAGCACCACTCCGACACACTCTCCCGCAATCTGACCCAGGGATGTTACCCCGTGGTTTCCCTCCTATCAAAGATTGGGGTCCCGAAGGCTTTGCCCCAATCCCATCATCCGGTGAGCTGCCCTGCGAAGGGAAGCTGCACAGGAGGTACTCCCACGGAGTGGGTTTTCAGATTTTTTTGCGGTTTTGCGTTTTGCGGAATGAAGCGTTTTACGGTGGCTGGAGTGCAAATCCTGCCACCAACCTCCTAATAAGAAGTAACCCAACTGCAGGAGGACGTCCGCAGACACAGTTGGGCACTAGATATGGATGGCCGTTGGCTCACAAGGAGCTCCTCCGCCCTTTGACAGGTTTTGTTTTTAATCCTGCTGGGTGTCCATATCCAAACACCCTCCTCACCAGAAAACCTGGTGGGGAGACGGTTTAGTCGCCGACAACCCGACCATGGAACAGGTTAGTACAGGTTTACATGGTACCTGTAGCAGGTCACAGATCGAACCTGACCTGACAAAAATATAAAAATATCAAACAATTGTTTATTTTGAATCATCTTTGCATTATAGATGGAAAATAACCAACTGCACAAAATATTAATACCAAGGACTATCACAAACAACTAAAAATCCAAGTTGTTCTAAAAGGCCACAAAATGCAGAAAGAATGCTTGGAAATTAAACATATCCTTCTCTCCCAAGAAGTGAACGCTTAAACTGAAAAAGGGGCTCAAAGATGCAAATACAGTACATACACTACATGGCTAAAAGTGTGCGGACACCCCTTCTCATGTGTGGATTCGGCTATTTTAGCCACACCCATTGTAGACAGGTGTATAAAATCAAGCACACAGCCATGCAATCTCCATAGGCAAACATTCGCAGTAGAATGGGCTGGACTGAAGAGCTCAGTGACTTTCAATGTGGCACTGTCATGGGATGTCAGCTCAGGTCAAGTCAGGTATGGGAGCATGCGCCCGACCAGCGCATCGCTGCGTCCACTTTCCGCCGGAACTCCATGGGCCTCAGTCTGGCCATCCATCAGGCAGATGCCTGGCCCATCCCCATCTCCTTGAGATGCTGATCAACCTGCTGCAACCACGAGACATGGGGTTGGCCCATTGGCCTCCTCCACTCACGAGGCTCCCTTGCTGACAGAATCTGGTGAGCAGGATCATTTTCAGGAAAATGAGCCACGTGTCCACACAGCCGCAGCTGACGCTCATGGACTATGCGGGTAACAAATCTCATTTTAGTCTCTCAGCAACCGCTTGTTGGACACAAAATCTGAACAGCAATAGCCAAGGACTCCCTAAAGAGTCCTGGTACCAAAGGAATTAAGTCTCCACCTCAGATACCTGGTCAGAGTCCAAGTGTGACATCTCACATCCAGAGAGTTCAGGATAGTTGAGTGAGGTTGTTTGATTTCAGGAAGGCAAACTTTGAGGGCATGAGTAGAGAATTGGGTGATGTAGATTGGGAGACTCTAACAACAGGACAATCAGCATCAGAGAAATGGGAAACCTTTCAGGACCAAATGTGTTAAGTGCAGAGTAAGTACATTCCAATGAGATGTAAAACTAGAAACAGAAAGAGGCCAGGGTGGTTGAGCAGTGAGATAAAGACTGCTATTAATGAGAAGCAGAAGGCTTTTAGTAGGTTTTAAATAACAGGACTGGAGTTAGATTTATATCACTGTCGGAGTAAGCAGAAGCAAGTTAAGAAAATATCTCGGCAAGCCAAAAGAGAAAATGAGAAGGACATGGTTGAGAATATTAAACATAATACCAAGTCTTTCTTTCAGGATGTCACATGAAAACAACAGGATCGAACCAGGGAAGGTATTGGAGACATTAATTAAGGAGCAGAGGAGGAATCATTTAAATAAATACAAACTAATCAAAGATAGTTCCTGTCTGACAAACCTTTTAGAGTTCTATGAAGCAGTGTCTGATTGGGTGGATGAGGGAAAGGGAGTGGATATGGTGTCTCTAGACATGAAGAAGGTATTTGAAAAGGTACCACATCAGAGGTTCTTCGCCAAAGTGAGATCTTGTGGATTGACTGGTCAGGTAGCTAATTGGATTGTAAACTGGCTTCGTAATGGGAGGCAAAGAGTGGCTGTGAGTGGGAGGATGTCTTGCTGGAAAGTTGTGCGGTACCTCAAGGATCAGTATTCGGACCATTACTCTTCATTATTCACATCAACGATTTGGATAATGGGGTGAAGAGTAAGCTTTCCAAATTTGCAGATTACAGAAAGGTAACGAGGATAGCATAGGGGGTGGTGATCAGATTCAGGAAAGTATTGATACTTATATCGATTGGGCAAAAGATTGGCAGATGCAATTTATCCTGAGCAAGTGTAAGGTGTTGGGAATGGTAAAGAACAATAAAAATAGAAAATTCAGGATGCAAGGGGTAATTTTGGAGCATGTCACACAGAATAAGGGTCTGGGAGTGGTAATAGATATGGGAGGGAAGCAGACAGCACAATGCCAGGCAACTTTTGGCAAAGCAAATAGGGTTTTAGATTGTATTCGGATGGGGATCATTTATAAATCAAAAGAGGTGTTGTTAACATTTGTACAGGGATTTCATGAGGCCACATCTTGAATATTGTGTGCAGTTTTGGTCACCACAATTCAGGAGTGACATAGATGCCATGGAGAGGGTTCAGCGCAGGGCTACACAATTGATTCCGGGTCTTGCTGGATTCAACGACGAGGAGCGGCTGAAGGAGACCGAGTTTTATACACCAGAAAAGAGGTGGTTACGAGGAGATATGACGGAGATGTTTAAGATCATGAAAGGTATAGTTAAAATAAGTGCAGATGAATTATTCAAGAGAGTAGACAGTGATAGGACCTGAAGCCATCACCTGAGAGTAAAGAAGAGTCGAGTTAAGATGGGAGTAAGACAGGGGTCTTTCACTCAGAGAGTAGTTAATGCATGGAATGTCCTCCCTGGAGAGGTAGTGGCAGTAGAAACAGTAGATAAGTTTAAATTATAATTAGATCGGTACCTGCAAGTCATGGAGAGAGAGGGGTTTTGGGATACTGACAGGACTTTTCAGTAGTTTGAGCATTGATGGGTGATTGTGTGCACGTGTGCATGTGTGCGGAGTGCTATTGGTGGGGGCCTCGTCTAGTGGTGTTGTGGGGGTGATGTTGTGTACTTTCCCCAAGCCCATGCCCCCTTCCTTGAGGGGAAGAAAAATAAAAAATACAAAAACTACAAAAACTTAAAATGAATAGATTTAAATAATAACAAGATATAAAAAAAGAATAAATACAAAAATAAAAATTTGCATTTTCTTCTTTGGATCTTGTGTTGATAACTTAATATGATGTTCGTGCAGGCACGATGGGCCGAATGGCCTCCACCTGTCTGATTTCCTTGAATGAACCCCAAAGAGTCATTTCCACAACAACGTTGTTTTCTGAATCACAGAATTTTCCACTTTTTTCCACTCGATTTTCACTTCACTGTTAATTTTCTTTTAGAGGTCTGTGGCCTCTCCATTTTCTACCGGTCCCTATTGTGGCCTTATTATTTCATCAAAGATCCTGAAATTTGGAAAGACCGTTGCTCATACCTTCATGCATGCTTCCCATGTGCCAAACTATCCATCGAGACCATACTCTACACAGAGTGTCAGTGCTGCCAAAGCAGTCTCCTGGGCTGTTAGGCACAATCCTCGAAAGGTCGCCACTCCAATGCAGGATACTCGAATGTCTCAATTATATATCCCAGCAAGCTGGTACTCATTTTGCCGACCTCAGAAGGATGACAGGCTTAGTCAACCCCACCCGGTAGAAATTCAATGGAAAAGCAGAATTTGATCTTTGTATACGAATATTCCAAGCTGCCACCCTAACCATTAAGCAAACATCAGGCACCCTGAATTATGATATTTCAACATACCAACACTATTATTCCTAACTGAAGTGAAATTCCACTATTTCCCAGACTCTTGACCACGACAACTCCAAGCCAAATGGTCACACTGGCTGAAAAAAACCACATTTTCAATGAATACAAACCGCTTTGGATGTACACATTCCAAACTAAGTGATTCCATGCCATGTAAACAAGTTAAAATAAGAATGGGAAAAGTACTCTTTTGAAATGATATTATGACACGTACAGCGCCTTCAGAAAGTATTCACACCCCTCGACTTTTTCACATTTTCTTGCGTTGCAGCCTGAATTTAAATTGATTAAATTGAGATTTTTTTTGTCACTGATCTACATGTTATACCCCATCATGTCAAAGTGGAATTCTTTTTTTTCAGAAATGTTTGCAAATTCAACAAAATTTCAAGCTGATATGTCTTGAGTCAATAAGTCTTCAACCCATTTGTGATGGCACCACAAATTGAGCTCAACAACACAACAAAACAACTTGTTCAGAGTCCACCTGTGGCCAATTCAATTGATTGGACATGATTTAGAAAGATACACCCCTTTCTGCGCAAGGTCCCACTGTTGAAAGTGCATGTCAGAGCAAAACCTCCACCATAAAGTCCAAGGAACTGTCTGTTGAATTCCGAGATAGAATTGTGATGAGGCATCGATCAGGGGTGAGGGTGTAAAACAATTTCTAGAGTGTTGAAAGTTCCCAAGAGTACAGTGAGCTCCATCATGAGGAAATGGAAAGAATATAGAACTACCAGGACTCTTCCTCGAGCTCGCCATCTGACAAGACTAAGCAATTGGGCGACGGTGATGAATTACCGAATGACGATTCTGACAGAGCAACGGAGTTCCTTGGCTAAGATGGGAGAACCTGCCAGAAGGACAACTGTCCCTGCAGCACTTCACAAGTCTAGGCTTCATGTGAGAGTGGCCAGACTGAAGCCACTCCTGAGAAAAGGACACATGACAGCGTGCCTGGAGTTTGCAAAAAGGCACGTTAAAGTCTCTGAAAGAATAAGGCAAAATATTCTGTGGTCTGCTGAAACGAATGTTGAACTTTTTGGCCTGAATGCAAACTGCTCCATCTGATGAAAACCGAGCACAGCTCACTCATCATTTCACACCATCCCCACCGTGAAGGAGGAAACAATTAATGGAGGCAAATACAGTCAAATGTCTTTGCTGATGACTCCACCCTCTGCCGTACCATCTGTCATCCCTCAGATCAGCAAGCAGCAGCTTCTTCACTCGCTGTAGATCTGGATAACATCACAAGCTGCTCTAACTCTTGAAACATGTCTTTCAATCCTGACAAATCTCACACTCACGATGTCTCGCCAATGGGACTGTCTGGAACCACCCCCCCCCCGACCCCATCCAACACTGACGCTCCCCATCCTTCAGAAAATCTTGAGCAAACCTTGAGCAAATCTGCAAGGAACAATGGGAGAAAATCCCCAAATCCAGATGTGCTAAGCTGATACAGACACTCAAGAAGACTTGAAGCTGTATTCACTGCCAAATGTGCTTCGACAAAGTGTTGACTCGGGGGTCGAATACTTATTGATGCAAGACATTTCAGGTTTTCATTTTTCGTTAATTTCGAAAAAATTCTGAAAACATGTATTCACTTTGTCATGATGTGGTATTTTTGTGTAGATTGTGGACAATTTTTTTTGGACAATCCATTTTAACTTCAGGCTGTAACACAACGAAATGTGACAAAAGTCAAGGGGTGTGAATACATTCTGTCGGCACTGTAAATGACAATTTGATCAAATTGGTCAAATTCAATAGATGTTCAAGAAACGGAATCCAATTGACTTGAGCTCCATCAGATTGAGTGTGGCTCCTCTTTCTCTTGATGTATGGTGACACCTCCGATGCAATGCACAGGGGGAATGTCGGCTCGAAAACGGAAGGGTCCCACTGGACATCAAATAGCATGTATTTAATGCCATTATGACAATGTAAGTGGTTCAGGTACCAGAATTTCAATGCCTCCATTGACGCAGCAGCCGGAGGCATTATGTTTTCAGGTTGTTCATCTGGCTGTCTGTCCGTCCTTCCATCCATCTGTTTGGGGTCAAAAGGTCAAATGTCAGAGGTCATGTGAGGTAGAAATTATGCTGCCATGCTAATTTGTGAACCATTGATTGGATTTTGACCAACCTTGGTGTAAGTATACAGTATGATGCAAAGTTGAACTGATTAGATGGGGACATCAATAGGTCAAAGGTCAAAAGTGATAGGTGTTCATTACTGTGATAATTTTAGAACAGCGGATGGGATACAAGTCAAACTTGCTCCAAGTATGTATAATGATGGATACATAAACTGATAAGATTGTTGCGTGAAGAGGTCAAAGGTCATGTCAGGTAAAAATGTGATCGTGAAGAACATCTGAAGGGATTCACAATCAAATGTTGTACAAGCATTTATAATGATGTAATGATGTGGTCTGAGGCATATCTGTCAACGTCGTGACATCATAGTGCTGCTCGAGTTCACTTTCGTTTTCATCCGGAAATTGACTCTATTCCTCACTCCCCATACACTGCCCTAACTCCCCCCACACCCTCGGCAATCCCTCTTGCTCCAGCTTCCCCTCCGCTCCCACCTGACGGTATCAGCTCACGTTTCCTAAAAACCTCCTCTGCTGCTTTTGCACTGCCTTTCTCAGCCCTTTTCACCCTGTCATTTACC
>NW_028222559.1:0-20000 GCF_056783735.1 Eptatretus burgeri | reverse complement strand
CTGTTTGTTGCAAGAAACGCACATAACAGAGACTTCACAGTCTGACTGGCTCTGCCTTAACAAGGGGCTTTGTTTCTTCAGTAATTCACCTTCTGTCTCGGCGGGTGTTGCCTTGATGCTTCATCCAGGCTCTGTTCCTGACTCATAGTTTCCTTGAAATAGTGAAAGGACACTTGGCATCATTAGAGTTCGTGTATCAAGGATTTCACCTCACCTTACTTAATGTCTATGCTCGGAGTGAGAGCGGGGCTCGTAAAGATTTTTTTACACATCTGGCTAATTACCTTCATACTTTAGTCTTCGATAACTGTATTTGTATCGGAGGAGATTTCTATTGCACGTTTGAACCTAATTTGGATCGAAATACACCACAACCACATCCTGAATCTCATAAAGACATTTCTTGTTGTTTTTCATCACTTGGTCTCCTCGATGCTTGGCGCGTGCAGCACCGTACAGCATCTCAGTATACATGGTGCCAGTGTGCTAATTGGCTGATAACACTTGCAAGGCTGGATAGATGGTATATTTACTCTACTTTTGGAAAATTACTCGTGTCTTGTAACCTCTTTCCTTCTACTTTCTCTGATTATCACCTGGTGGTGCTTGGTTTATCCTCTTCTCAGTGAACTCATAAAAGTGCGCATTGGACCTTCAATACCAGCCTGTTGGAGGATTGTGTTTTTTACTGACGCTTTTCATAGTTTTGGGGAAAAACTTCTCCAAAGTAAACCTTCCTATTCTTCTATCCAGTTATGGTGAGACAACGCGAAAGCTCAAATTCGCGTTTTCTGTCAATGTTTTCAGTCCTTTTCCACGAGTAAGAATAAAATTGCTGTTTCACTCTTGGAAACTGAAACTTTGCAGTGAGAGGAAGACTTAGCTAAAGCTCAAAATGACAGGAAACTTCGGTTATTATTAGAAAAAAAAAGATTATCTCATAGAATTGATTCATGAAAACATAATGGGGATGTCAGTTCGACTCAGAATCCAAAATGTGAAGTTTTCTGACACCCCAAATACAAGGTTTTTCCAGTTATAAGGGGTTAAGAAATCCCAAAGGCAGATTTTCTCCTTGTTTGATGCTAAAGGGAATATTACACAAAATGAAAGTGATGTAAAAAGTCTTGTGAAAAATTATTTTTCTGATTTATTTGCGAAGGAATCTGTGGGTAAAGATTGTGTTGATGAGATGACAAATCTTGTTCCTTCTTTGGGTTGTGGTCAGCGTCAAGCTCTTGAAAAGCCGCTTACCCTGGAGGAACTCAGCATGGCTCTGAAGAGCTTTGAACGTAGAAAAACCCCTGGAATCCACTTCCAGTGGAATTTTTTTACAGCATTTAAAAAGGGACATCTTGGGTCCAGAAATGCTGTTGGTTCTGCAAGAAAGTTTACATTCTGGCATACTGCCTCTCAGCTGTCGAAGCGCGGTGGTTAGTCTTCTCCCAAAAAGTGACGATCTCCCTCAAATCAAGAACTGGCGCCCCATTTCATTACTGTGTTTTGACTACAAACTCTTTTCCAAATTGTTGGCCAATCGGCTAAAACTTGTCATCGGCAATCTCGTTCACCCTGACCAGAGCTACTGTGTTCGAGGGAGATCAATCTCTGATAACATTTTTTTTATTATAGATTTGATTGATTGTGGTCTTAAAGAGGAAGAAGGGGTTGGTTTGATTTTCCTTGATGTCAAAAAGGCTTTTGATAGTATTGATCACACTTATATGTTTCATGTGTTGAAAAAGTTCAGTCTGGGTGAAAGGTTCATCGGTTTTGTTAAGTTGTTTTACAACAATATATCTAGTTCGTGTAAGGTAAACGATGGTCTCTGTTCTCCCATTCAGGTTCAGAGGGGTGTTCGGCAAGGCTGTCCATTGTCAGGTTTACTGTTTAGCCTTTCTCTTGAGCCATCACTAATTAATCTTAGGAAATCTCTTTCTGACTTTGTACTGTCTCCAGAAGAACACCCTATCGTCGTGTCTGCATAAGCTGATGATGTCTGTATAGTAATTAAAAATGATCAGGATCTAACCACTCTTCACAGTTCTTTCCGCAGGTTTCATCTTGCTTCACATTTGCAGTGTAATTGGCAAAAGAGTAAAGCTCTGTGGGTGTCCTCAGCTCAATGTACATCTGGTGGGCTTCCCTTAGTGCCACCTCAGTCTCTTCCGAAAGATATAAGTTGGATGAGAGAGGGGGTGAAATACTAAGGTGTTTCTCTTGGCCCTCATCAGGACTCCCTTATTAACTGGGAAGGAGTGGAAGATCACATAACCAAACGTCTAAACAAATGGAAAAGTTCCTTCCGCAAATGTCTTTCAGAGGTTGTATACTAATTATTAATACCTTAGTTACCTCTGTCTTGTGGCACAAATTCATCTGTTTACAGCCACCAGATATCTTGCTTAAAGAGATGCAACAGATACTGGGAAACTTTTTTTGGAATGGTCATCATTGCTTGTGGTCAGATTTACTCTCGCCCCTTGTCGGATTGTGGCCAAGGGCTCATTGACATAATGTGTCATCTGATGGCCTTTCGGCTGAAGTCGATACAACGATTGATCAACGTGGAAAAACTGCCCTTGGTGACAATCTGGTACAGCTCTTGTCTTGAACTTGAACCTTGGCATTTCAGAAGCACCACCCATCCTTGGAAAGGTCTCCATTAGCTTGTAAAATTGTCCGATTACATCTGGCTGCCCTGCCTGGTAGGGTCAGGTATGGGAGCATGCGCCGGAGCAGCGTGTCGCTGCGTCCACTTTCTGATTGTAATCCAAGGGCCTCCGTCTGGCCGTCCCCCAGGTAGATGCCTGGCCCGTCCCCATCTTGAGATGCCACACCACTGGTGAAGAGGAAATCTTACACAGGTGGAAGCCATTCAGCCCATCATACCTGTGCGAACACCAAACGAATTTATCAACACAAGATCCAAGCAAGAAAATACAAATATTTTGAGATAACCACTTTCTGAGTAGGAGTATCTCCAGAGTCGAGGGACAGGCCTTGTTGAACGATGAGAGCAACGTGCTCTTCGTCGGACACAAACACGATAACTCGTTTATTCATCCGCGACGCGACACGTACCTCATCAAACCCGATTATGTTCCCGATCGTGAGAACAATCGCTTCCACCGAAACCCCCTCCGGTGGGAAGCTTGCGACGCCATTCTTGCGCGATAACCGTTCGAATGTGACATGTCGCTGCGAAGGAGCAGCCGCCATGTTTCAACACACGACGGTCGACGTCCTCTTCACTCAGGAGGAGGAAGTTACCAATACACTCCAACTTTTCCCGAACCTTGAGAAAGGGAGCGCTAACTGAACAAAATAAGGAAGGAAAAGCGAAATAAAAAACGAAAATAAAGGTTTAAGGGGAAAAGTTTTTGAATTTTCAAAAGACGAACAGGGAGCCGACGATACCCTGACTCGCGGCGCGTTGTGCTCTCTCTCTCTCTCTCTCTCTCTCTCTCTCTCTCTCTCTCTCTCTCTCTCTCTCTCTCTCTCTCTCTCTCTCTCTCTCTCTCTCTCTCTCTCTCTCTCTCTCTCTCTCTCTCTCTCTCTCTCTCTCTCTCTCTCTCTTCTCTCTCTCTCTCTCTCTCTCTCTCTCTCTCTCTCTCTTCTCTCTCTCTCTCTCTTCTCTCTCTTCTTCTCTCTCTCTCTCTCTCTCTCTTCTTCTCTCTCTCTCTCTCTCTTCTTCTCTCTCTTCTTCTCTCTCTTCTTCTCTCTCTCTTCTCTCTTCTTCTCTCTCTCTTCTTCTCTCTCTCTTCTTCTCTCTTCTTCTCTCTTCTTCTCTCTTCTTCTCTCTTCTTCTCTCTTCTTCTCTCTTCTTCTCTCTTCTTCTCTACACAGGGGGGAAACACGGGGAAACCTCACAAGCAAAAACACACAAACACAGATTGGAAACATGGGGAAACCTCAAAAACAAAAACACACGAACACAGAGGAACGAAATGGGGAGTGTGGAAACACAAATCAGCACAACGGAGGACGAGGAAAGAATCAGCCATGAGAGTCACCTCCACACAACGTCCCAACGAGACAGACAGACGGAGTGATGGTTTATTTATATAATATTCATCAAGGACTGGGCCAGTTTCACCGTTCGACATTTTGAAACTGAAGATGTTTGTGTGAAATTTGTGACCCTGTCGATCAGAAGGAAGTTCTTTCGGATATTCCTGATGGCCTCCTCCTCTCTCACAGGTTTCTTCTTCTGTCTGGGTTAGAATTTCAGAGACCTGGTGACGTCATAGTTTACACATTGGAATTTCAGACTTGATGACGTCATTGTTTACACATTGGAATTTGAGGGGCTCTCAATATTCTGTGAGAGTTCATGGCCTTGTGATTGTGAACAAACCATCTCTCTGAACTTCACTTTCAATTCCACGAAGAAATTGTTCTTTTATATCATCAATATATCATGCCTCCTTGCTGTGAGTTGTGTGTTAGCTCTCATACGAGCCTCGACCAAGGTATACAAAAAAAAAAAAAAAAAATAGCGGGACCACCTTGAGATTCCTCACAAATTGTTTCCCTCACTTGTGGAACACGAGGTCTCCTGTCACTGGAACGAGAGATACTGTTCTTAATTACACCGACATGGAACATAGTACGAGAGCCTTTCTGTGTTTCTTTTTCCCGCCGCTCCTTCTCATGGCTTTACTGAGCACCGGACCTGTGTTGGTAAAAAACAGACATGGCTTACTTGTTACAAGTTACCATCAGTACACACTGTACAGTGCAGTGTACAGTAGGTACTGTATTTGGATTGGTGAATCAATTCCTTTGACGTCACATTATATTCCACTGTCATTGGTTGGAACTTGGAAGTGCCGTCGTCCGCGGATCACCAAAGATCTTTGCTCATGGGTGAAACTCTTCCACATGAACACGGAAATACCCTTTTTATTTTAAATAACAACAAATATGGAGGTTTTCGTATTTTCGTCGTCAGAAGCTCAAACCGTGGGAAATTGGGGTGATATTCCCTTGATTTCTGGACTTCCATTTCAAAAATCCTCCATTGGCTCCGCCCCCACGCCCCGCCCCCACACCCCGCCTCGCCCCGCCCCAACACCCCGCCTCGCCTCGCCCCCACACCCCGCCTCGCCCCGCCCCCACGCCCCGCCTCGCCCCGCCCCCACACACCGCCTCGCCCCGCCCCCACACCACGCCTCGCCCCGGCCCCACCGCCCGTCTCGCCCCGCCCCCACGCCCCGCCTCGCTCCGCCCCCACACCCCGCCTCGCCTCGCCCCCACGCCCCGCCTCGCCCCGCCCCAACACCCCGTCTCGCCCCGCCCCCACACCCCGCCTCGCCCTGCCCCCACAAGGATTATTTAATTTTTAACGGCCCATTATGACGAACAATGAAGGGGGCGTTCCCATTCGTCACCAGGGAATGAGGTTAATTGTTCGTCATTGTTTCTCTCTCTTGTGGAGACGATCAAAAAGGTTCTCTCAGTGTTTTCTCTTCTGGTGTCTAACAGCTTGGTTTCACCATGAGACGAATTGAGGTTTTACCTCAGGAGAATAGAAGTCATCAATCTCCATTTTCCCAGAACGATCCGGACAATCATGAGGTGAACGTTTGGAGGCGGGACGAGGGTTATCCCAACGAGATGCCCAAGGTGAACCAGATGTTCCATTTCCTCTTGATTCTCTTCCCCAGGTGTTCATGTTCACCTTGTGTACAACCCCCAGGTTCATCCTCCACACGGACACAATGTGAAATATTATTTTTATATTTTATTGTTTCCTTCCCTCTTATAGAAAGTCCTCTCGGAGTGGAATGAGGTTTCTATGTTTTCTTACAGGTTCCGAACCTGGAAATTCTCCACAAACTTGGGACTGGAGCCTTTGGGACGGTATATAAAGGCACACACCTGGAATCTGGGACTCAGGTAAGAATGTGAGCGGTTTGTTCGCTTTCACTCATTCATTCGTTCCTCGGTGTAATTCATTCGTTCCTCGGTGTAATTCATTCAAAGGACTGACAGGACATGACGTCGACGAGTCGTCAACCAACCAATGTCTCTAAGAGTCTCGACGTTTATTGGTGTAAATTCACATGTAAAGGTCAAATGAACAGAACAAACATTGAATTGTAAATATTCGGATATTTATTGATGAAACAGATTTACAAATGATCACGTGTTGTAATTTTGTTGAGTTTTGATTGTCCAAGATATCTTTCAATCAGTCAATCTACGTCACAATGGAATGAGCAAAGCTGAACAACCACGGTGTGTTCAGTTCCCAAGCAGCTTGCTAGCGCTTGCCAAGCCTGCCGTTCCATGTGGACGGTTTTGAGTGGAGTGCTTTCTTGAGTGCTTCAACGTCCGTCCACAGAATGAGAAAATCAAGTTTGGTTTAATAAAGAAATCCGTCTCCACTTAACACTTAATCGTTTTTTTCTTGAATAAATATCTTGAAACGGATATTTTAACGTTTGTTTTGATGTGTTTGTATTCTTAGTCCATGGGCCTGGGGCAGAAATTCCACTTGTTGGTACTATCTCAGGAAACCAATCATAGTTATGATTTTTTTATTGGTGTATATATATATATATATATATATATATATATATATATATATATATATATATATATATATATATATATATATATATCATATTTTGATGTGATAACCATTGCAGACTGGCAGCTTATTGGTAGTTATCATCTCTGGAATGTACCCACCCTCCGCATCATGAAAGCGAAAAGGAAAACTCAGAAACATTCACTAATGATGCAATTGGTGTTTCCACATGGGGCGAGAATGAACTGCAAACCACAAATACATGTCTGAAATGCTTTATTTATACCATCCGAATAATCCTTTCTGTCATTCCTGAAGGCAGAATTTGTTTTATGGCAAAAAAGGGCGAACAATAGGGCCGATCAAAATGTTGCTGATTAGTGATTTTCAGTCCATTTTAATTTATAATATTGTCACACAAGTTCCCTGGGTAGTGATACTGAACCGCAGTAGCCCACAACATGCAGATGTTGAATGAGGAAAACATTTATGAACATTTTACAAGTTTTTCCCACAGTTAAAGGAATTGCCCTTCCCCTACCCGAGTTCCAACAAGCGTCCAAAATGTGAAATTTACGGATAACCCAAATTTCACCACGCTACTGTGTCATGTTTATGTACTATGTTTTACTCTTGTATATTTGTAGCCATGAATGTCCTTGTGATTATGCCAAAACATTCACACCATGGATCAGTAGTCTCGTCTTCATCACTGTTATCAGCATCAGAATCCTCGAGGTCTACAACCTCTTCCTCGACATCAGCGGGCTGGTTCCTGCAAGTTTGCAACTTGCACATGTCAGTGCACTTCAGGCTTAGGCAAAGCACGTGCAGTCTGGGAGTTTGCACGACCGTCCACACTTGCAGGAAAGCAGTTGCAACACTGCATTCGGTGCTGGAGAACCCTGCATCCACTCGATGGCCAGCTTCCCGTCATCATCAGTGGTCCATCCACAACCCTTGGGACTTGGAACATAGGGTTGGCATTGCAGACAGCGCCTCCAAATAGCAGCCTGGTAGTTTGCACGGAGGACGTGCATGATGAGGCAGTCTTCATATGGTGGAAGCTGACTGGACTTTATCTCTCCAAGTCTGGCACAGAAGAGTTGACATCGGAGTTCATTGACTTTCATGGAGTTGTTAGACGGCACGTACATGTGGCAGGTGACCTCTTGCAGCTTCTGAAAGAGCTCGGTGGAGACTTCCCATGAATGACCGAGCTGATGGAAGGCCTCTTGGTCGGTCTTATCCGACTTAATTTACTTCAGGGTGCCCATCTTTCCCCGGCCTGCAGAGGCACTGACTGTATCACAACCGGAGAACACGTGCAGTCCAACCAGGGCATCACAGACACTGTCTCCCATCGATCTAGCAAGCTTGTCAATGTCTAGGAACCGTGTGCGGGTTTGCGTACAACACTTCTGAGACACGGGCCATGGGATGTCCTTATTGAAGGCAAGACACAGCACGAGGACATCTGTATCTTGGCAGTGATCACCACAGCCTTGTACACAGACTGCTGCATGCAGAAGCATTCGGGTGTCTGCTTCCTCCTGCGTGCACTTCAGCTCTGCCACTTCCTCCCAGTGGTCCTTGGTTTTTTTGGGGGGTTTTTGATTTTCCCCCAAAACGTCAATATCTCAGAATGGTAAAATGGTAAAAATGCAAAATACATACACGAAGCTGCTCTTCTGGAACGGTTATCACATATTGAAATAATCATGTAGTCCCTACCAATAACTGAGTAGCCCTAAAGTTTGGTTTCCTCAGATGGTACCGATATATGCCTGGGCCCATGGACTATGGTTACCACAATCATAACAGAGAAGTTTTTCATAAAATTCCACGACGCTCGTCTCAACACTCCACCAAAGCAGATTCCGAATTGATGGTTGCAAGAAAGATTACATCTATTAGAGCATGTTTGAGTGTGCAAGGGTAAACTTCTTATTAATGGAACACACACTGATTGAAACTGAACACCATCAATGAAACAATGTCAGGATTACATCATCTGATCCAATTCATCGTAACATGCGGTGGACATTTACAATCATTGTATATCAATAGAGACCAACATTGTGCTCGTTTCCTGCTTTATCATGTTTTGTTGTCAGGTTATAACATGAGATTGTTCCATATGTTCGCTGTTCCTTCCCCAGGTTGCTGTGAAGTGCATGGAGAGAGATAATTGGAAAATGGTGAGTTTATGGGAATGGGGTGAATGTAGGACCATTTACATGGAACCCCACCGGCCATTGGGACTATACAGGCTGTTTGTGACGTTTAAACCCACATGTAATCATGTGAGAATCTACAGAGGTAACGGAAATGGCAGCAAAATGGTGGATGTTCCTGAGTGTCCTCCATGAAAGATCATCAGTTTCGATATTTGGGATTCCTGTTCCCCGAGGCTCCTCAGCACCTCCTTCTGTAAATTTTTAACTGGTTCACTTACTTTATATGAGATGAATTAAAGTCTTGAAAAAATGATTGCCTTTTATTGACAAGTTTAATCCATTTTTGTTTGTTTTTCAGCTCTCTGATGAAGGGAGAATGTTACTGCAGGTTGATCATCCAAACATTGGTGAGTGTGTGCATTGCACCCTTTCCTTGAGCTTTTACATCGATTTTGGTGATGGCTCTGACTCTTGCAGTTTGTTCTCATTGTTTCTTAACACAGCACAGGTATTGCTGAGTCGTCGAGACTGGAAACCCAATGAATGACAGAGCAAATGTTCACACAGTTTGAGGAACCATTGACCCACAATCTATAATAATAAATGTCAGTGTGTGTCCGTAAGTTCGTCAACCCGTCTCCTCCATAATTCCAAAACCATGAAACCTTGCGGCCCCAAACTTTGCATGCACACGAAGGGATCTCGGAGGGAGTACATGAATGAAAATTGGGTGTTTGGGTTAATTTAAACACCCCTTTTGAAGATAATTTATGAGGTAAACACTGAATATCACAACAAAATAAGCCTTACAAAAATAGTGGCGCGCCATCTTGGTCATCCCTCTGTCAGCTCACAAGAGTCTGAAGCCGCCATATTTTTTGTCCTGCTCAACAACGCCTCGACTTGGAATAGGCTGCAACAATTTGTTAATGGAAAGTTTTTTTTTTCACTTTCCTCACTCACATTACATTGAATGTCTGATCATCAAACCTACAAATCAATGGATTCATGGCAATGCTTGTGAACGCCCAGAGATGCCAGCGTTCATGGCTTTATTTAATTAATGCACATGACATAAGCTCAAGAATCTCTTAATCCCAGCCGAATTTCAAAATTTAAACTTCTTTATTGATTTCAACAGCAGTTTTGATTGCTAAAAAAAGTGTTCACTTGTCCACTTCGGACATCGCTTGACATTCCAGTCGTCTCCGGATGCATGGTGATGACAACACTGATCGGCAATCGCTTGCTTCATCAGCCATGACTCATCAACCGTTTCGCTGGAGTGCTTGCTTGAGTGCTTAAGCCACTTGGGGAGCACTCTGCCATACTCACAGTGTCACTGAATATGTCGATCACCTTATACACAGTTGAGGACTCATTCGTCTGCGTTTTGTCCGTACATTGTCTCCAGCGGATTGTCGGGTGGTGATTCATTCGCTGAAAATGTGAAATTTTATTTTTCACCACATTTCCCCGATTTGTACCATCTTCTTTCATTACAGGACCCTTCACTTCAGCAGAGATAAATACCTATAAAAACACTGTTTTGTTTTTAAAAGTTTCTTCAACTGTTTCGTTGCATTTCTTGCTTCAGTGGTTTTGGCATTTGGTGAGCGCTCTTCAAGCTTTGATGATGATCTGTCGGCTCGGTTCTGTTTGGGGACATTTCCGGAGGGAGGAAGCGAAATATATGAGATGATTACAATGAGTAAAAAATGTTTTTAGTTATTATACAAAGCAGTGAATTGCCACATCACGGCAGGAGAGCTGAGAGATACGCACGCTCTCACTCTTAACTGTTAGTGGTTAACAGTGGTTAACAGGTTAACAGTGGTTTTATATGGAACCTGGTGGTTAAAAAGAAGATGTTGCTGTTTGGGCACATTTAATCACCCTTGCCTACCCCTCCCCTAATGTTGTGTTCTCTTCCCTGCCCCCATGACACCTTTCCTTCCCCTCACCCTGCCTTTCTTCCCTCTCTTCACGCTGCCTTCCCTTCCCATCACATTGCCTTCCCTTCCCCTACCCTCACGCTTACCTGGACCCAAACCCCTCCCCTCTCCTCCCCCCTTACCCTTACATCTTCCAGCGGTTTCCGCATGCTGTGTTCAGGTGCTGTTTTATCGTATCCCATTTTGTTCAATTCTGTACTACCCCCTCCCCACTTCTCCACAAGTCCCACTATCAAATGCATTTTAGGAACTCCTCCTCTCACGCATATCTCCTTCCAAACCCCTCCCCACCTCCCCCTCCTCTCCTTCCCATCCTGCTTGTCTCCCCCTGACTCGGAGTGTATTGTGACATTTGGTGAGGTGTCCCTCCTCCAGCCCCCTATCTCGCTCTCCCTCCCCTTCCTTTCCTTACTTTCCCCTCCCCCAACCCAGCTTCCTCCCTTCCCTTTCTCTCCCCACCCCTCCTCTCTCTCCTCTCCCTCACTCCTTTCTCCCTCCTTTCTCTTTCTCCCTCCTCCCTCCCCTTTTCCCCGTCTCTCCTCTCCCTCTCTCTCTTTCCCTCCCTCCACCATCCCCTCTCTCCCATCTCTCCTTACCCCCTCCCACTTGATCTCCCCCTCAGCAACGTAACGGGTTGTATTTGCTGGTATTAAATAAACGACACCAAAGGTAACATGGATCAACTAAGTCTTGTGTTCTGATGACCCGTTTCAACATTGTTTTCATTTGTTCCATCCCGCTGTCCCTGTGCAGTGAAAGTGTTTCGTTTTCAAGTTTTGAGTGACTGCGCAGCCTTAACAATGGAGTTTGTTGATGGCGGTAAGGCTTTTTCAATCCTCCTTCTGTTATGTGGTGATGTTTGTGTTCATTATCTCACATTTGAACATCGTAATCAATTTAAAATCTGTAATAATTTCCCCGTGCACACAAAATGTGAAAAGCGGGGTTTAGCATTTGGTTCATGTCCGTCCATCTGTCTGCCTCATCAGTTTATGATCATCATTTATGACGGAGGAACAACTCATTTAAATTGAATGTTTTATTTTGAACACGAATCTGAACATCAATGTGAAGACAAGTCTGTCGTTTTGTTTCACGTTGGCTCTGAATTTGTTCCGATCACACATGTGTAGAGAGGAGTGAGATGATCTTTTTTACTCTGCCGTCCTGCCTGGCACTCAAACAAAATTGAAAATCATTCCAAACAGTAAACTTAGTGTTTTTAAGGACATGATGAAGGACACAAACAAAAGGTCACAAACTGATATAACATGTCAGACAGGATGATGTAATCGATACTCGGTAAAATGGTGGTGTAATCCAGAATTAATCATTTTATCCACCTTTAAACCTCTCTGAACCTTGATTGGAATTGAATTGTATATTTGAACGCTGTAGAATGCAAATTGTCTTCATAATACTTCCAAGAACCTGCTCTATAAACATGATACATAGCATGAGGGCACGGCATGTGAGAGGTGCAGTATCGGGGGTGAAGAAGAGACCGTCACACGGCTGTGTCCGAAGCCGATTGATGCTGCATTCTATGGTGATCAATGAAGCCTCCATCTTCTAAACTGTGACTCAATGTCGTCTTATTTCAGTGTTTAAGTGTGATGTGTAAGACTGCTTTAGGAGTGATAAACTTGCAGATTTTAAAACTATCTTTCAAATCATTATTTTATTAAAATTGAAGAAAAGACTTGAACACGACAGGGGATAATTATGTTCTGTGAACTCACTCGTTTTAGTGAGTTATTTCTGCACAATTGTATCTAAAGTTCACGATATAAGTTTTTGGATGACACAAAGAAATGAGAACAGCACTCTGTGGAGGACATACCGACGCCAGACTGAACTGTTAACAATTTTTATTCCAATGATCGGACGGATCTTCATCCGGAACTAAACCAAAATTGAATCGGCTTGTTCTTGTCACCTCCCCAACTCATCCACGAAGTCTTGTCCGAATTCATCCAAAACTTGTTGAGATATCGTTCGATGTCTATGTTATTTCTATCCTTATTATATCACTCAATGGTGAAAAATCACTTAATATATTATCACTTCACTTGTATATGCCTTGTATTTATTTGTTTCTGTGAAGTCTCATGATGAGTTTTGTTTGCAGAAACGCTCCATGATTTCGTCTCTCGAAATGACCCTCTGTCTGAACAATTCGCGTGGCCGATAATGTACCAGGTGAGTGAATCGTGTTCACAAGTGTGATGCACATGTCCGGTTTGAAATGTTGTATTGAACAGGAAACAAAATACTTGTGAATGAGTTTGATCTTTCATTTCAAAAGGAATCTCATCATGTGCTTTTGAACTTTTCCAGACTGTTTCTGCACTCGCACACATCCATGATCAGAACATTGTGCATTCTGACATAAAGGTAAGAATCCAGACACCGGGATGTTTTTTTTCTCGGTTCATTTCATGATTGTATTTTCATCACATAATTCGCCGATTTTTTTTCTCAAATCTCCGATTCTTACACACACAGAAATTTACAAAACTTTAGTTCATATGTTGAACATACAGACGTTACTTTTAACAACTGGAACGTCTGGAAGTTCACCATTCATCAATGTCACCTGAACATTGAAATTTCATTTTCATTAATCTTTGCAGATTGAGTGGAACATTTTCACTCGTAATATAAATCTCGTATTTCGTGGTGCTGCGTTTCAACAGGAATTCATTAAATAAACTTCAATATTCTTTGGGGCTGGAAGGGTGCCCTCGAGATTCCGATATTTAGCCTCTGAGTCATCTCGCCTGGGTTTGAATTCTGACCCAGGTCTAAACTCTCATTGCGGTGTTTCACAAGCATGGTGATTCATCAATGTACAGGCCATCCCTCAGATGCACGTTAAACTGGGGGTCCCGTCTGCTGCCATTAGTTGGTGGTCGTTAAAGATCCTATGGTGTCCTTCAGGGAGAGTGGGCGATTCCTTGAGGAATATTGTGCATTGTTCATCCACCCAGATCCACTTCTTCAAGTCTGACCAATTCTGACTGTTCATCACATGTTGATCGATCATTTCAAAATTCGAGTTTTTATTCGCTGGATTTTATGACTTGAAGTATTCAGGGGATCAGGAATGAAACTTCCTGCAGTAATGTTATTTGTAAGTGAAAATGATCATATTTCACATGAAAATACACCAATTCTCTGAAAGTATTTTGATATTTGTCGATAAAAACATGCGTAGACGTCTGCTTTCCTCTCCACTACTTTGGAACTTGCAATTTTAACCTGGAGACATGGCACAGTCCTGCGAATGATTGAATGACACCATATATTTCACTTCCTGGTATGACGAGTTCGGGAAATTGAGCATGTTTTCTGTGTCGAGAAGAAAAGCTCGAGGAACGTTTTGAACATTAAGTGTGCTGATATTTAATGAAAATCTGACACCACAGTGAAGTAGTATGGTATTAGTACAGGCATTTTCGCAGAAATATTTGGTCAACCTTGCTCAAATTGCAACAAAAGCAAACTCAACAGATTTTGATTCTGGATATGTCCTCAGTGACAGAAAAATAGTCCTAAGGGATCCTCCAGGGGGAAAGTCCTGAAATCATGGAAATGCAATATGGCCGCCACCCGGCTTCGGGGAAAATGAGAAAATTGTAAAGATTGATATTTTAACACGTAAATATATGTTTTTCTGCATTATAATTGTTTCTAGTTATGATCAGTATATTGCTATACAAGTAAGATTATAAAAAAGTGAAATGTATTGAGGATAAAATAAAAAATTATAGCTTTTTTGTCGAAAAATGTCAATTTTTTGACCCGAAATTTTTTTTTTTTTAACCTGATACTGATTTTGGCTCCTGGACAAAAAAAAATAAGAAACGTTGAAGACAGAAGATGAAATCAAGTCTCTGGCAATACAATATAATTATGTAAATCATTGAAACATGACAAAATTCACAATCCCACTCGGGGCAATCACATCTGCCTGACGAAGGTTTCAAAATGAAAATGAAAATTCGCATTAAACTCAGAAACTACATCCATTATAAACTACTATACATGTTGAGAAAAATCAAGCGTATTAAAGTGAGAACTCGACAATGTCGTCGTCATCCTCATCATTGTCACATGGAGTGTTTGTGCAGCCAGAGCCCCTGCAGCTTCCACAAGCTGGAGTGCACTCGATGTTGCGCTTCTTGCATGTGCATCTCATGGTGCTACATTCAGCCTGGCAGTTGCACCTAATGACACGTAACATCTTTTCAGGAGCTGGAGCTGTTGATGTCTGAAGTGGCACAAAACCCTCGTCACACTTCTGCCAACCCCAGTCTCTGGAAGAAGTATGCAAGTCTGACGTCTTAAAATGAATCAAAGACCACCTTCAGAAAGCATGCCGAGTCTGCAAAGATATCTTCCAGAACTTCAGCGCTCTGGGTTCAGTATATGGACATGCTAGACATTCTACGCAAATACATCTGGGCAGAGTGCACTGGGAACTGGGCACTACATCTTCAGGTCATCCAAGAAATGCTGCCTTACCTGGCAGACTCGGGCCACAACCTGTATGCCAAATCTTTGAGGGTGTATCTGCAGCAGATATCCAACCTCAAAACTCAATATCCCATTGTCCAACAACGTTTTGATGAGGGGTTCCTTGTGGTTCGACGAAGTGATCGCCTGTGGGCAGGTCTTTCATCTGACCTGATCATCGAACAAGTTCTGATGAGAAGTTTGAAGACCAGCGGGGGGCTCATACAAGGGCGAGGAATGACAGAGCAACAACGGCTGGTGTGGCTACTATCAATGCCTGCCTGTGCAGAAATAAACCAGGCAATGCAGGAGCTCACAGGTGTGAACTACAACACTGGAGAGCAGAAGAAGGACATGGCCAAGGCAAGACAATCTCGTGACTGGAAGGACACACTCTCAGCTCTTCAGTATTTACAGGAACGGAATCCATTCAGTAGTGATCCATGTCTGAGGAACATTGCCACTGGAGTTTATGCACACCCCACCATCAACGTCGATACAGCCCATGCTGTAGGAGCCAAAATATTGAAATCTATGGATGGGAAAACACCTGCCGAGTACATATTTAAGAGGAAAGACCAAGTTGTCACCCTCGGCATGAAGTCATCTGTCAAGATTGATGGAGAGCAAGTCCAGTTTGACCCACAACTCCTCTTCCAGAGACTGATCACTGTTGCACAGACAGCAGAAGAACTGGAGTCGGCCTTCAAATATGAACTGTGCAGCTATCCAACCTGCCCTCTATGATTCCTCTCTTCAGCTCCGAGAAGCACACAAGCCAGTCTTTGCTGATGCCATCTGGGATCTTCTTGGATCCGATGTCCCAGGCAATATCCCCAATGATGGGCAACAGTATGTTTTGGATGGCGGGGCACTTGTTCAACGCATTCCATGGTCTCGTGGATCTACATACAGAGACATATGCCACCAGTACACTGATTATGTAACGAAGAAGTACGGAGATGCCATAGTCGTGTTTGATGGTGATGAGAGTACCAACACGAAGGACATGACACACCAGAGACGGTCTAAAGGGAATGCTGGCACGACTGTGACATTTACAGCTGACTTGCGTCTCACAATGAAGAAGGAACAGTTTCTTGCCAAGAGACAGAATAAACAGCGATTCATTTTTATGTTGAGTGAAGAGCTTCAGAAGAAGAACTGTGAGACACACCATGCCTCAGGGGATGCTGATCTCCTGATTGTACTGAAGGCCGTGCAGTCTGCTACTGTCACCAACACTGTGCTAGTTGGTGATGACACAGATCTCCTCGTCCTCCTATGCTAGAATGCAAGCTTAGAATCCCATGACCTCTTCTTTTGTCCCGAGCCATAGAAGAACACGAAGAAGCCTCGCATCTGGAACATCAAGGCTACAAAGAAAATGATTGGTTCAGACATGTGCAAGCACATACTGTTTCTACATGCAGTTCTTGGGTGCGACACGACATCTCGTCTTCAAGGGATTGGAAATGGAGCTTCTCTCAAAAAGTTCAAAGCAAACAACACATTCCGTGACCAGGCCAAGGTTTTTGATACAAATCCAGCTTCCGTATGTAATGAGGCAGATGCAGGAGAAAAAACATTGGTGATAATCCACAACGGAAAGTCAACTGTCACCCTGGACACCCTCCGGTATCAGCGGTACTGGGACAAGGTGGCTGAGAGCTCCTCTCATGTGCAACCACAGACGTTACCACCATCATCGGAAGCAGCAAAGTATCACAGCCTGCGCATGTATCTGCAAGTCCAAGAATGGAAGGGATGTGCAGATGAACTTCTTCCGACAGACTGGGGTTGGCAGAAGAGTGACGAGGGTTTTGTGCCACTTCAGACATCAACAGCTCCAGCTCCTGAAAAGATGTTACGTGTCATTAGGTGCAACTGCCAGGCTGAATGTAGCACCATGAGATGCACATGCAAGAAGCACAACATCGAGTGCACTCCAGCTTGTGGAAGCTGCAGGGGCTCTGGCTGCACAAACACTCCATGTGACAATGATGAGGAAGACGACGACATTGTCGAGTTCTAAATTTAATACGCTTGATTTTTCTCAACATGTATAGTAAGTTTATAATGGATGTAGTTTCTGAGTTTAATGCAAATTTTCATTTTCATTTTGAAACCTTCGTCAGGCAGATGTAATTGCCCCGAGTGGAATTGTGAATTTTGTCATGTTTCAATGATTTACATAATTATATTGTTTTGCCATAGACTTGATTTCATCTTGTGTCTTCAACATTTCTTATTTTTTTTTGGTCCAGGAGCGAAAATCAATATCAGGTAATTTTTTTTTTCGGGACAAAAATTGTCATTTTTGGACAAAAAAGCTATAATGTTTTATTTTACCCTCAATACATTTCACTTTTTAAGAATTATTCTTGTATATCAATACACTGAACAGAATTAGAAACAATTACAATGCAGAAAAACATATATTTACGGATTAAAATATCAATCTTTACAATTTTCTCATTTTCCCCGAAACCGGGTGGCGGCCATATTGAATTTCCATGATTTCAGGACTTTCCCCCGAGAGGATCCCTTAGGAATTTTTTTCTGTCACTGAGGACATATCCAGGAATTAAAATCTGTTGAGTTTACTTTTGTTGCAATTTGTGGGAGGTCATCCGACATTTTGACTGTCCTATATGTACATTAAAATTTATGAGTGTCATTTTAAACCTTGCAGCTGCAGGTGAGATACCCTGGAAATCCACCTTCTTCTTTCATATACAGCACAAGGCTGCAGGGTAGCATCATGACTGAGGACATGGCTGTGCCACTGATTGAATCCCTCCCCTCTGTAGGTTGGGGCAGGAATTTGTAATTTGTTCAGGGTGCAGCGATAGCTCAACTACACTTTGTGAAGGACACCGTGGGTCTTTGTGTTCACCAATGAAGACCGACAGATGAGATTGATGTTTAATGACAGTCCGAAGTACGGCACACATATTGATGAATCATTCTGCCAGTGAAATACTGGGATGACATTTGAAAGCTGGGTCAGGATTCAAACGCAGGCTCCGCAACGTAGAGGCAAGTGTGCGTACCTCTAGGCCATCCTGTCAGCTTGAAAATCCAACTTTGGGTGATATCTACTTTTATCCTTCATCAGATAGATCTTGAGCTCAAACAAGTTTCAGAATTGTGAAATTCTTTTTTTAAAGTGTCATGTTTACAGCACTTTGGACAATAATCTGTGCAAAGTTATTAAATTAAAGAACTGACAACATAGCTCAGAACTAACAATACATCCAATTGATCTGACATCCAGGCAGCTTTGATCACGGACTGAAGTGGATCCACGTTCACACAATCAACCCAATTCTCTGCCAGAAGTGTTTCATCACCGAGGTGCTGTGACGTCAGAGGAGAACTCAACCGAGCTGCACCATCTGCCAACTCTTACTTATCGATGTGAAAGATGCCACACAACCTTTTGAAAAGTGTTGGCGAAATTCCAATTTTCTGACATGGTTTTGGCCGGCTTTAGCAACACCCAGTGACAGAGAATCTCTGGGTTATGTCTGTTTGTAGTTTGTTATGTCGTCATCTTTGTGCCATGATTTTTACAAATTGATATTATACCACTTTAACAAAGCCATCTCTGTTTTTATCCTCTCTCCAGCCCGAAAACCTGCTTTATAGCCAACAAGGGGTACTGAAAGTGGCTGACTTCGGTCTTGCCAGGTGTTTTGTCCCGGGTGAGCGGCTTAAAGGAAAAGTTGGGACAATATCGTTTGCGGCTCCCGAAATCCTGAGGGGGGGAGAATATGAAGGTCCACCTGTTGATGTTTGGGCAAGTGGAATCATGCTGCACTGCTTGTTGACGAAAAAATATCCCTTTTCGAACACAGAATTACTGGTGAGCATTTCTACATTTCCTCTCAACATCATTTTTATCATTACCCTCATGAATGTTGTGACTTAAATTTTTTTTGTTTTGTTGCTTCTGTCCTCTCCCCTTCTCTCATCCTCATAAAAACTCCTCTGAAACATCTCCCCTCTCTCACCTCCCTTGATTTATTTTTCACTTATCCATCCAAACCCCTTTCTTCCGTTGATTAATTTTTATTTTCTTCAATTGGACATCTCTGCATTCCCTTCCCCTCCCTTTCCCCCTCTCCTTTATTTGCAAAAAGTGCTTCTGTTCATTTTCCAGAAACATTTTTCTGACATTGACATTGATTGGAAATGTAAATGATCCCCAACACCCTCTAATGGTGGTTCAAAATATAAAGATGATACAGAAGACACAACCACGCTGGCTGTACACCGCACCTCCCCACCTCCTAAATGTCACCGACCCATTTCCTTTCTCCTTTATGTTGTTCCGGACATGGGTCAGAAAACTTTGAAAGCCCAACGTGTCCATCAAAAGACCACGAACACCGTCTCCAACACTCACCTCCGGCTGTATCTTTGTGCCCAGGGTTGGTTTACCGTACTTGTGAGATGAATGAAACAGATGGGGAACCGCGACTGTGACTGTGCAATGACTACTAATTGACCGAGCGAATGAGTGTTACACGCCACACGCTCTCGTGTATCAGACCAATCCTTCACTTGATCCAATCCCAGGAACGCTATTTCAGATCAAACCCCAGCAGTCAAAAAGTCATGATACGATATCACATCCTTCATTAATATGTTACACAAGCAGAAAATTGGTGGGAGAAATGGTGTTTTGGTAATTCAAATGGGGAAATGGTGAGAGACTTCAGGAAAGGCAAGGAAAGCTAAATTCAGAAATTTTCACGAACATGTACACGACCTCTTATCCACTGTGTGATATAC
>NW_028222558.1:0-34724 GCF_056783735.1 Eptatretus burgeri | reverse complement strand
TGTGTGTGTGTGTGTGTGGTATGTGCACACTTATTTGAATCCAAAGTGTGTAAGTGTGGGATTTGTAATTGCAAAAACGTCCTATATTTGCCACAAACAAGATGCCATAATTCATTTTCCAGGAATGGCTAGATCTTACAAGTTTAAAATATATTAAATTATTAACTTGGTGGTATTCATAGAATACATACCCTGTGCAGTTTTGAGAAGGACTTGGTGCAAGCCAACTCATTTGTTTTTTAAGGTTGATTTTTTTTTCTTTGATCCAATATGGCTGCCAGACCACGTGACCGATAACGTCATCTTTATCAAATCCTATTTCCTGTGGGTAGTTGATCAATTGTTTAAATTTTGCATTGATCGATTAAGCGGTTTCTCCGACGAAGATTTTCAAAGATTTTCCCTGCAATCTAATATGGCAGTCAGACCACGTGACACATGATGGTCATTTGTTTATGAAAATCCTGTTCAAATTTCGAGTCAATTGGATGTAAAGTGAGGATTTCAGAAATTTGGCCTATGTTGACCTTTTGGCCTAGGTTGACCTCAAAAATAATTGGTCGTTGAATTCATCGACATGAAATATAAATCCTCTTCAAATTTCAAGTCAATCGGATGAAAATCGACAATTTTAGAAATTCGGCTCGTGTTGACCTTTTAGCCTAAGTTGACCTCAAAAATAGTTTTTGATTGAATTTAGTGACTTGATATGCAAATCCTCTTCAAATTCCTCGTCAATCACAGGAAAATTGAGGATTTTAGAAATTTAGAGGACGATGAACATTGCATACATGCGCACAGAAGACTTGGGGATTTTTCAATGTGATGGTCGAATCTGCAGCTGCTGCTTCAACCTCATTAAAGCTCGGTTTTCCAAACCACACGCGTCATGTATTTCTATTATACCTCCTTTGTTGATCTTCTTTTTTTAATTTACAAGGTTAATTTCTTTTTTATTAATTTACAAGGTTGATTTGTTTAATTTACAAGGTTGACTTTTTATTTACAAGATTGATTTTTATTTTATTTACAAGATTGAGTTTTTTTTATTTACAAGGTTGATTTATTTAATGTACAAGGTTGACTTTTTTATTTACAAGGTTGATTTTTTTTAATTTACAAGGTTGATTAAAAAAATTATTTACAAGGTTAATTTCTTTTTATTTACAAGGTTGAGTTATTATTTACAAGGTTGATTTTTTTTATTTACAAGGTTGATGTTTTTTTATTTACAAGGTTGATTTTTTTTATATTTACAAGGTTGATGTTTTTTTATTTACAAGGTTGATGGGTTTTTTTATTTACAAGTTTGATTTTATATTTACAAGGATGATTTTTTCATTTACAAGGTTGCTTTTTATTTACAAGGTTGATTTTTATTTACAAGGTTGATTTTTATTTCATATACAAGGTTGATTTCTTTTATTTACAAGGTTGAGTTTTTTTTATTTATGAGGTTGATTTATTTAATTTTAAGGTTGATTTTTTTTTTATTTGCAAGGTTGATTTTTATTTTATTTACAAGGTTGAGTTTTTTTATTTACAAGGTTGAGTTTTTTATTTACAAGGTTGATTTTTTTTAATTTACAAGGTTGATTAAAAAAATTATTTAGAAGGTTAATTTCTTTTTATTTATAAGGTTGATTTATTATTTACAAAGTTGATTTTTTATTTACAAGGTTGATTTTTATTTTATTTACAAGGTTGAGTTTTTTTATTTACAAAGTTGATTTTTTTTAATTTTCAAGGTTGATTAAAAAAATTATTTACAAGGTTAATTTCTTTTTATTTACAAGGTTGAGTTATTATTTACAAGGTTGATTTTTTATTTATTTACAAGGTTGAGGTTTTGTTATTTACAAGGTTGATTTTTAATATACAAGGTTGATTTTTTTTTTATTTACAAGGTTGATGTTTTTTTATTTACAAGGTTGATGGGTTTTTTTATTTACAAGTTTGATTTTATATTTACAAGGATGATTTTTTCATTTACAAGGTTAATTTTTATTTTATTTACAAGGTTGAGTTTTTTTTAATTTACAAGGTTGATTTATTTAATTTACAAGGTTGACTTTTTTATTTACAAGGTTGATTTTTTTTAATTTACAAGTTTGATTAAAAAAATTATTTACAAGGTTAATTTCTTTTTATTTACAAGGTTGATTTATTATTTACAAAGTTGATTTTTAATTTACAAGGTTGATTTTTTTTTTATTTACAAGGTTGATTTTAATTTTATTTACAAGGTTGATTTATTTCCTTTTAAGGTTGATTTTTTTTTTTTTTTTGCAAGGTTGATTTTTATTTTATTTACAAGGTTGAGTTTTTTTATTTACAAGGTTGATTTATTTAATTTACAAGGTTGATTTTTATTTTATTTACAAGGTTGAGTTTTTTTATTTACAAGGTTGATTTATTGAATCTACATGGTTGACTTTTTATTTACAAGGTTGATTTTTTTTAATTTACAAGGTTGATTCCAAAAATTATTTACAAGGTTAATTTCTTTTTATTTACAAGGTTGATTTATTATTTACAAAGTTGATTTTTTTATTTACAAGGTTGTTTTTTTTTATTTACAAGGTTGATGTTTTTTTATTTACAAGGTTGATGTTTTTTTATTTACAAGGTTGATGGTTTTTTTTTATTTACAACTTTGATTTGAAATTTACAAGGATGATTTTTCAATTTACAAGGTTGCTTTTTATTTCCAAGGTTGATTTTTATTTTATTTACAAGGTTGATATATTTAATTTACAAGGTTGCTTTTTATTTACAAGGTTGATTTTTATTTTATTTACAAGGTTGATTTATTTAATTTACAAGGTTGATTTTTTTATTTACAAGGTTGATTTTTTTATTTACAAGGTTTATTTATTTAATTTACAAGGTTGACTTTTTTATTTACAAGGTTGATTTTTTTTTATTTACAAGGTTGATTTTTTTTATTTACAAGGTTGATTTTTTTTATTTACAAGTTTGATGTTTTTTTATTTACAAGGTTGATTTTTATTTTATTTACAAGGTTGATTTATTTCATTTACAAGGTTGATTTTTTTTATTTACAAGGTTGATTTTTTTTTATTTACAAGGTTGATTTATTTAATTTACAAGGTTGACTTTTTATTTACAATGTTGATTTTTTTATTTACAAGGTTGATTTTTTATTCACAAGGTTGATGTTTTTTTGTATGCAAGGTTGATTTTTTTTTGGTGAATGTTTTTGAATGGTTTTATTTTTCGAAAAAATAATTGTAAATTATAATAATGCAAATCAATATTTTACATGTAAAAGAGATTTGGTGAATTTGTCAAGTCAAATATCGAGATCAGTACCACTGGCACACACACACACACACAGCCCGATAAGAGTACGACCACCCAAGCATGGTCTCCCGACAGAGGGCGATGTCTGTTCTTCATTGTCTTTTCCCATCTGCTCATTGTTAAGCAATTAATGTTTTTTTGCACACTATTTAGCAGTTCAGGAAGCAATCAGAGAGATGAATGAGACAGTAGCTGTGGCTTCGCAGTTGTGGGTTGATCTCAGATGCTTCCATTGATTTGTTCATGCTTGGGAAATGACTAATGGGCAAGACTAAACATCCCGGCAGATGTCCTTCGCTATAGTATGGAGAAAATGGTGACAAGAAAGGACAATGGCAGGACAATTTTACCATTGAGAATCTTTTTTCCTGAAGTCGATCAGATATGATTCCTTTCAGGATATTTTCAGGATCTTCCTTCACAGGGAGACCACTCGCCTCAGTCGGAGCATTAACAGAGATCAGGGAAATGACACCCAAGGAGTGATGAATCTTCAGTCTTATAATAAGCTTGTTGACCGGTGTTACCTCAATTATCATTGGAGTCAGCTTATTAGACACAGCCACAGAAACTCCTTGGGCATGGTAACCATCAAAGCGACCAGACCAATAGTAGGTGGAACCACCTGCCATGGTCTCGCCACTATCCGGTCTCCTAATCTTTGAGAGTGCTGCAATACTGATTTCCAAACGCTGAAGCTCAGATGATAACAGAGACAGGTGATCATCCTCTCTTTGGGATACGAGATTCCAGGCACCCACCTGAAGGGACAGCCTCAGGTTAACCCGAGTCGATCGCTGTCTGGTGGACGACATCTCAGCACCATCTCGACATACATCACCGCAATCTGACCCAGGAAGATCAACCCATGCTTTTCCTCCTATCATCAAAGAGTGGTGTTTCCAAAGGGTTTGCCCAATTTAATCATCCAGTGAGCTGCCCTGTGAAGGGCAGCTGCACAGGAGGTGCTCCCACGGAGTGGGTTTTCAGTTTTATTTGCTTTTTTATGTGTTTTGTGGAATGTGGAATGTTTTATGATGGCTGGAGTGCAAATTCTGCCACCAACCTCGGAGAAAGAGGTGCCCAACTGCAAGAGGACATCCGCAGACACAGTTTGGCACAAGATATGAATGGCCGTTGGCTCACAAGGATCTCCTCCGCCCTTTGTACTCCTCCCGACCCCAGCACTTATGCAAAATTTGATGGAGATTAGTCCAGGGGTGTGGAATTGGAAAGAAATCAAAGAAAAGGTTTCACACTGACACACACAACACACAACACACAACACACAACACACAACACACAACACACAACACACAACACACATGATACATGTAATATTTCAGATACCATCTTCTGTAATATTTCAGTCATTCCATTGCTTGTTGAGTCAATGTGGCCACATTGCCCCTTTGTCAGTTTGTTTCTCTTTTCCCCTTTCATGCAATTACATTACCCCCAATGTTAAATTTAAATAAACTAGCAGAGTTTTTTTTTTTTTGCAGTGACTTCCGGTTCCGGGTTTGGAACGTCAACACGTCTCCTTCAGGGCTCTCTTCTGACGGTCTCAAAGTTAAGTTTCCGGTCGTTATCTGTCCCGTTTTAACTGTTTATTCTCTCACTTACATGTTACTGTGTGTTCCGAGTTCGGTTTTGTTTCAAAAATCGTGCTATTTTGTGAGATTTTGTCGACTTTGTCATTCCTGACGCTTGAGGCCTACCCTTGAGGCTTGAGGCCTACCGGTACGATCGTGTTTTGTTTTTTTCTCCCCATTACCTTCAATTTCTATTTTCTCCACTTTCTTGACGTCCCCAATCCTTCACAATTAATCACTATTTCTTGTCTTAAATCAAAAACAAATAAAAAAAACACGATCTTTCTCCTTCCTCACTCACGACTCTCGATTCTTCCTCTTCCTCTTGCTCTTCCTCTTGATTTTTTTCTACAGCACTTACATGACCGAATCTGTTGAAAACTCTCTCAAACATTAATAATAATAATAAAAACGATCTCTTATCATGCTTTATCTTCATCTCTCACACATGTGGTACTCTTTACTGTTTCATAATGCACTACTCTTCTACTATTTAAACCGACTGCTCTCATTTCGACCTCTCCTTCATACTTTTCCTAAAAAATCCAACTGTTACAGCGTTTCTTCTCTCCATTCCCTGAATTCGCCTTTATTTCATCCATCAAGAATTGTGTTAAATCGCATCTCTGACCTAAAACTTAAAAAAAAAAAACAGTTTGCTATGAATGTTCGTTTTCCATCAACCATTATTTTTTTCCAACTTCAGTGCCAACTCACCCCTCTCAGCCCTCACTCTCAAAGCAACCATCCCACTCTTCTCCCTCCATGCCTCCTTCTCACCTCTCTCAAAAACTCCCCCCTCACCTTTGTCCCACCTTTCATCCCCCTCACTCATCCTCAAAGTTGCCCCCCCTCTCATCCACAGAGCTGCCTCCTTCCACTGCCCTCTCACCTCCTTCTCTTCACTCCACCTCCTCAAATCCTCAACTGTCTTCTTCCCCCTCTCTTGTCCCCCCTCTCCTCCAGCACCACAGAGCCTTTTCTCCTCCTCATACGGCCCCCTACACTAGCTATTCTGTAACCCCCCACACTCTTTCAACAACTCTCCTTACCTACCCCTCTCATCCCTTGTCTTTCCCTCCCCCTCACCCCCACCCCCTGCACACAAAGCCTCCTTCCCTCCCTCTTCATGAAAAGTGTGGACCTCAAATATCCGGGGCCTTCGCTCAAACCTTTCAGATCTTTCCATACAGGTTGCCACTGACAAACCAGAAACAATCTGCCAAACAGAAACTTTCCTCCCCCAATACGTGTCTGACTCCCAAGTATCTCTCCCTGGTTACTCCCTCCTCCGGTATGACAGTCCTGAGCCTCACCCTGGTGGAGGAGTTGCTCTCTTCAACAAAGACTGTATTCCTCACTCTTCATGCACTGCCCTCACTCCCCCACACCCCCAGGAATACCTCTGGCTTCGGCTTCCCCTCCACTCCCACCTCATGTTTATATGTGTACTGTACCGTCCACCTAACAGTGATGACTCCATCTTCACCTCACTATCCGAAAACATGGACCAACTTCTATCTTCTCATCCAAACTCTCTCATCCAAACTCTCTCATCCAAACTCTCTCTTCCTCATATGTGGTGACTTCAATTGTCATCATGCCAGTTGGCTAGGTGTGGGAACCTCTCTCACCTGCCATGGCACCTCAGCAAAAGCTTTCTGTGACTCATTGGGACTGACTCAATGGGGAAATTTCCCAACCTGGATGTAAACCAATGGTACTCCATCTCTTCTGGATCTGATTTTGACAAACTTCCCAGACTATCTGCTGCTCTTCCTCTGCTCCAATCGGTTCTTCTGACCACGTCCTTGTCAAAGTGGACATCTCTCTTGCCATTATCAGAGAACCACCTCACCGCCGTCAGGTCTGGCATTTCACTCAAGCCGACTGGCAGGGTCTACAAGCAGCCATCAAACTTATAGACTGGTCTCCTATCACTACTTTCTCCAACATCAACTCATCCTGGGAATTCTTTCAAAGAAACTTGCTCTCCCTCATGTACAGATTTATCCCCTCTTGTCTTCAGTTGCCTACTCTTCCTCCCGCCCTTGGTTCACTGAAGCTTGTGGTGAGGCAGTTGTGAAGGCAATCTCAGTTCCTTCCATAAAGCTTGGAACAAGTGTGTATCTACCTTCAGGACAGCCAGAAAACAACATCTTTCTCATCTCAAGTCTGAACCCTCATAATCCTGGTGGCATCTATTCAAATCTGTTTCTGGTGTATGTTCCCCCTCCATCCCCTCCCAAACCTCAAATGGCCGCACTGCTGATACTGCACGTGAAAAAGCTGAATGCCTAAACTCGGTGTTTGCAGCTAAATCTTGTGTCCAAAACCCATCCCTTTCTCTACCCACCTTACCCAGTCGCACCCAACTGTCCCTGGACTCTGTGTCCTTTTCTCCTGACAAGGTGGAGAGCTTGTTGTCAAACCTCGACTCAGATTCTGCAACCGGTCCAGACGGCATCAGCCCACGTGCCCTCAAAGCCTGCTCTTCTGCTCTTGCTCACCCTCTCTCTGTTCTATTCACCCTCTCATTTGCTCAAGGTCATCTGCCATCTGCTTGGAAATCGGCAAACATCACTGCCCTGCACAAAAAAGGTGCAAAAACAGATCCCTGCAACGACAGACCAATCAGCCTTCTTCCAATCATCAGCAAGGTTATGGAATCCATCATCGCTTCAGACATCAAATCCTTCCTCTTCTCCAATGGCTTGATTTCCGATCATCAATTTGGTTTCAGACCAGGTCACTCCATCCTGGATATGCTGCTTCTGCTCTCCCAACAATGGATGGAGGTCCTCAATGACAGAGAGGAAATCCTAGCCGTATCCCTGGACATATCACGTGCTTTTTGACACGGTCTGGCACCCTGCCCTGCTCACCAAACTCTCTTCCTATGGTATCCAAGGCCATCACCACTCATGGCTCACAGACTTCCTCTCCTGTCGCAGTCAACGTGTGGCTCTAAATGGAGTTCTTTCATCCCTGTTCCTCAAGGTAGCGTTCTGGGCCCTGTTCTTTTTCTGGTTTTCATCAATGATCTCTCCGACTCTCTGGAAATCCTCCATATCTCTTTGCTGATGACTCCACCCTCTGCCGTACCATCGGTCATCCCTCAGAACGGCAAGCAGCAGCTTCTTCACTCACTGCAGATCTGGATAAAATCACAAACTGGTCCAACACGTGGAACATGTCTTTCAATCTGGACAAATCTCACACTCTCACTTTGTCTTTTTGAAAGGACCGTTTAGAACCCCTCCCCCTCCATGCACTTTCTCAACAATCCTCTGGAAGAAGTCCTTTCTGTAAATATTCTGGGTCTCACTATCTGCCATGACCTTTCCTGGGAAAGCCACATTTCAAACCTCACCTCCAAAGTCAGTCGCCGACTGGGAATCCTCCGTCGTGCAAAGTCCTTCCTCGGCCCACCTGAGCTCCTGACCACTTGCAAAGCTTTTGTCTGCAGCCTGATGGAGTACTGCTCTCCCCTGGGCTGGTGCTCCTGCCTCCCACCTTTCTCGGCTTCACGTTGTAGAAACCAAGGCATTTCGGATCATTGGCATCTCCCGCAATGAGGCTGAGTCTTTGGGCCTCTCACTCAATCACAGCAGGTTGGTCGGTGGTCTTTCTGTCTTCTACCATCTCCTTTCCAGCCTCGCCCCCCTGCTCTCTCTGCAATTTGTTCCCACCACATTTCCACAGGGCACTCAAGGTCCGCCAACAACCCCCTTCTGGTAAAACTACCAAAATCACGAATCGCTGCTCACCTTCACTCTTTCATTCCTCTTTTTTCCCGCCTTTGGAATAAACTCCCTCACTCTATTCTTTCCCATTCTTCACTCCAGGCCTTCAAAACAGCTGTTCACCACCACCTCTTATCATCCCCCATCCAAATCCTCGATCTTTTCTGCCTCTGATAATCCACCCAAGCCCACCTCCTTCAAATTCCCTGCTTTCCTTCCTGAAAGTCCCTGTAATGTCCATCTTGTATACCCCATGTTCCCCATCCCATCCCTCTCCCTTCCACAGATCTCCTAATGTCTCTGTTTCCCACTGTTTTGTCCTTCCCACTCCCTCCCCTCTTGTCTCATGTCCCCCATGATGTGCATTGTATTCGCTCTCACACGAGCCTCGACAAGGTATACAAAAAAAAAGAGGACCTGCCCTCCTGGCAATCTTTTTCCAAGCATGCAACATGTTCTTCTGACACATACTTTTACTTGGGCGATGTATAGTCAACTGACAGCTCTGTATTGAGAAAAAATAAATAACCTGGGTTATGTGCATGAAGCAACAACATACTTTCTGCTTATAATTCAAAACACCTCGCTGCACTGGAAAACGTGGGGACAGGAATACTACACTGTAAATGGTGGAGACTTGTAATACCCTCACCCACCTGGAGGTAGTGCTACACGGTACACATTTACATAGAGAATTTGCATCCCCCCCTCCCCAAGACCACCAACAAAGATAAAAACACCCCTATACACTAATTGGGGTAATGCTCGTCCCTGTGTAGCAAGTCTGGATGTAATCAGCCTCGAACTGGAAGAGGAGTAGCACAACAAACACACACGCACACACACACACACACACACACACACACACACACACACACACACACACACACACACACACACACACACACACACACACACACACACACACGCACACACACACACGACCAAACACCAGTCCATGAATTTTAATAAGGACAATATAAGACCATTGGAGGCAATTACAATGGTGTATACTGCACTAGGCTTGTGGCATGGTACTGTGTATACTGTGGTCCTAAATGAGGAGAAAGCTTAGAAATTGAACCCAGTTTTAATAAGATAAACAATCTTAATGTTGTATAATTTCCCAAGTGTCTGTGCTTTCAGAAAATGTATGCCTTGCTATGTGTCCTATGGATATAGTTGCTTACAAAGCATGTTTTTTATCAAAACACAGGCTATTTTTTCACATTTTTATAGCTCATTTTTTTATAAATGGGTTTACATGTATGATTGTACATGTTGTACAAAATGGTTGAAAATGCATTTTTTGTTTGACATACATCATTATATATAAGAATAGAACAATTCCTCAAAACAGTACATTTCTCATGACCTTCTGCATATCTTGGCACCTTCAAATGTGTAAAATCTCAGATTTTGCAAAATTTCCCCCAGTCATAGTGAAGATTACAAAATGTTATTCCAGAAATTTGAAATGCATCTGATGGAACATCTTAAATAGCAATTTACATCTGCATAAAGTGATGATTTAAAATGGCAAGTTTCAACATGGATCATTACTACATACCAGTTTTTAGGTTCACTTCCATGATTGGGTCAAAAATGTTCGGAAGTACGTAACAAATTGCATTTACCAAGCTGCTACAAAATTACTGGTAGCTCTAAGCTTGATTTTATAACTATGGAATAAGTTTACCAAGATGGCTCCATGATATAAAAATCAATACGAAAGGCTAGTTTGTGTTCAGTGGACACAACATCAAAGGTCGTTGGGAAGTACGTAACGTTTTTAGGAAATCTGCACTTTTAATCCGAAGATGTTAGTATTGTTCATCACAGCATGTATTTCTATGTTTAAGTTTATGTGCATATATACGTATTTATGACCTGAATGAACACTGATCAATTTGATCAATTTGTTAATTTCATATGACCTTGACCTCTTTCATATGACTTTCATTTTTTGGTCCCCCATGTCCTAAATGTGTACATAATACCTTGCTTCAAGCGACAAGTCAACTTGCCATATGTCAGCAGGGCAATTGCAAAAGGCTTCAAAGGTGATCTGTTGGTGTATATATACTGAGAGCACTCGAAGCAGAATGAAACGGTAGTTGTATTTGCACTGCAGTGGTAACAAGGAAATGATGAAATGTTGTTTTGGGACTAATTCCCCCGAAATAATAATGAAATAATAATGTGATGAAGTCAATGAAAGAGCTATATGTATAACTAGAACGGTACTCGGTAGAGCGCATGGCTCCGCAACACAATGCCTGATCCAGGAGAGAACATATCAGACCCAAGAAAATTTTTGCAATACCGAACTTTGGCCCCATCTCTCAATGGTGAGGAATCACAAAAAAATTATCAGATTCCTGTCTGGATATGGATTCGGATTTTCCCCAAAATCTCATCAATTTATCCTCGTCACAAACCCAACCTGCCCAGCAAATTTCATTCTAATCCGTCCACAACTTTTTTGAGATATCCTGCTTACAAACAAACAAACAGACGGGGTGAAAACATAACCTCCGTCCACTTTTGTTGGCGGAGGCAACTAGAGAGTCCACAGAACACCTTACACCATGCAGTGTTGTGTAAAAGTACAACGAAACTTATTAAATTGAAATAAAATCATGATTTTCAAGCTAGTATAAAAATTTTCTGGAAGTTTACTGCTGTTGATGCAGTGTGTGTCGACCACCTTATTCAACAAGTATTGAGCTAAATGTAAATAAAATAAAGATTGTTAAGGTTGTATGTATATTTATTTTTAATTCAGAGCCAAAGTACCTCGGAAACTTACACTACAGGCTTGTTTTCTGTTTTCTGTTCAAAATATAACATTCAAATTAAACTAATTTGTTCCCCAATCATAAACTAACGTTTGTGGATGGACAGACAGAGGTGAACCAATTGCTCAACTCCGCTTTCCGCACTTTGTTAGCTTGGGGATATCATCTGTGGTCAATCAGCAATAAAGCAACTCATGATTCCCGGAGCATCTCTGGTGACGCAGGAGTGCAGACCCAGGCTGGCGAGCCGCAGATGCTGAATGGGAAGTATCAGCACAATCATCTGCTATTCATCATGGCATTCTTCCTCCTGCCCTTCCCGACCACCACTATCCTTGGAGGGTCAAACAAAAACCAATGAAAGCAACGGACTTTCAAGTGTTCCCACTGGTGCATCCTATTTGATTTCCCACAAGCCACTAAAATGAAGTAGCAAAAACCACACTTGGCTCACTGCTCTTACCACTGGGCTGTCTTCAGCTCTCCAAGCATCTGGTGCTACATGTGGAAAGTAATATGATTGAGATGCTTAGAAAATCGATATTTTGCTTTTCACCCATGAACAGACAGACATATACGCTCTTTGTTGAGATCAACAAACAGAATTACAAATGTACGTGGCTCCAACTTCTCGAATGTATGATCAGTTGGGACGAAAGCTGGTTCGAAGCTGTATGTACATCGAAATGCATGATCAAACAGAATCCTGCATTGGAGTCATCGCAGGAACCGGAATAAGCGTTTTTCACACATAAGCTTGTTCTGACACCGGTTTTTGTTCAAAATCACTGCACGAATGCAGAAACATATTGTCGCGGTCGTGGTGGTGAAGTTAATTCCCCCGACTCAATTGAGGTGGATGGGTGGTTAACACCGACTAGGTTGGATTGTCCAAGCGCTTTTTTTCTTCGAGGCAAACACGTGATCCTCAGAGATGATGGCGCGCAGGGGAGGGGAATTGCGGCACGGACAATGCAGATGGAAGCACAGCACAGCACAAGGGGTTGAAACTCGAACCCACGACAAATAGACAACGGCAACAATTTTATAGCCAAAAGTCAAGGCGCCTCTACACACGGACTTTAATGCAGACAAGGGGAAAATAACAAAGAAAATCCTCTCTTTATTCTGGCACTTAGACTTATCCAGAGGTGATTTTTATTGAACTTTGCGATCGAGCCGCTTAGTCCTGCACGGGAAGATGCGCCAAAAATGGCGCCGAGCCGCTCTCTGTGCGGGAAACGTACGTGAGTTAATTTATGACGTGGTATTCAACACCAGGGCTCACCAACCGGCGTGCGGCTTCTTCTCATGAATGAATATGCCGAATGTTCCTCTTACATGAGGTCCGCTCACAACAATCTTCCACCTTCCTCCTTGAACATACTACGAGACGATCCCTGAGGCCTCGTGATAAGGCCACGAGGCACGCTCTGCTTCCCTCCTCAGAAACATACACACTTCACGGCTCAGCCGAACAATCAACGACGAGCGTCTTGCCGAGCACGCGGGAAAATTTACAGCACGACACGAGAATCGTGCTGCCATTCCGGCATGCCGAGAGGAGAGCAAAAACGAGATCCTCCATTTCAGCCACGTTCCTCTCACAACTGTCTTCCCCGATCTCCTGCTCTGACCCTCACTTTCCTTCTATCGGCTCTCTGGCCTCACGCCCTTTAATCACCCACTCCGGGGGCGTGGTCTCAGCAGTCGTCACCGTTCGAGGCGGTTGTTTTAAGGACGTGACCCCCCCCCCTTTCTCGCTGGTCTTGAAATACAAAAACATAGGGAAGAATTCACAGGGGGCAATTACATACTACACAAGTTCACAGTTTCCCTACTTGATTTACATTGACATGTCTCCCGCACGTCCATCCACGGACCAAGCAACTCTTATACAATCCTAACTTTGCTATGAAATTCCTCCATCTACCCCCACAACTGTAACAGTATGTTTTCAATCAAATAATGTGTATTTAAACTTGTACAAAGAAAAAAAAAACACATTTTACACAAGAAACCTTATTCATGCAAAGACAGTTTTATTTTCCTAAAACAAGTATTTTTAAGAACACGCGAGCTTGTTCTGACCCCCTTTTTTGTTCTAAATCACTATTCTAATGCAGAAACATGTTTTTCATCAACAGTGTGTATTTTAGCTTCTTCTCAGGAAAACAAAATAATTTACACAAGAAACCATGTTCAAACAAAAAGGGTCTTATTTGCTTAACCCAGATGCCGGTGGACCCCACCAGCATCTTGGTTAGCAATATAACACCCACCAGTTGTAGTTTCCCACGATGAGGTGTCAAAAGGAAGAGCAATGAGTTTAAGGAAATGAAATTACCTTCTTCATTAAAAACTGCGACCCCCACTCCACCACACCTCCTTTTGGCCACGCACAGTGCTGCCCTCATCTTGCCTCCACTAGACCTTGGCACAAACTTTAGGAACCTTTCCGTGACTATCATCCAGTGGATAAGTCGTACCATCTATTTCTCCCTCTGGGCTATGATCGAACGTGTTCCAAACATCCACGATCTAATTCAAAGTATAACTTTCACTGGAACCTCAAGTTCACTACAAAATGTGTTTCCAGCTCCATCATAAAGAAAAGTCTCCTTTGGGAAAGACACCGGAGAAGCCCACGGCTCGCCTGGTTGACATCATGGTCGACGACGAGCATTCTCTTCTTGCACAGCTGTAACTCAGGTTTCAGATTCCAAGTCGGTCATGTCACGGTGTCATTCTTCACGTCCTTTGCGTTTGGTCTTCACGTGGACAAGCTCCTCCATGACTGTTAGACGTTTGGTAAAAAATATAAAAGGTGGAAAATGTTTTCTTTTTCACGTGCAACCAACTGGCAGCTCTGTGACGTTTGCTGAATGCCATTGTATTGTTTCAGTGCGTATTGTGAGGTCTGTTCATGCTGCGTTACATTGTATTATCATGAGGTGTAAATGTATGAATTTTGTCCTTTGTGCACGGAATACTTATTGAGATATCATCTGAAGCTCCAGCGAAGTTATAGCCGTTTCATCCGATCTGATCTGTTCTCCAAACAATGATTCGGGTTGGTGTGTGGAATGTTCAGGGCTTATTGAGCATTTTCGCGTTGCTTCGTGTTTCACGACGGTGGATATCTATTTGTTACCTGCTCACATGGTGGTGGAGGGTGCTGTCGAAGTTTGATTTGGAGGAGGGGGATGGATGTCAAAATTTCTGCCATACTTTTCGAGTCATCGTCGAGTCATAATGTTGAATTGACTGTCGAGGGGTCGATACAAGTAAAAGGTTGTTGCTCTCAGCATGTGCCATTGCATGGACATGCTGCTCGTCCCATTCTCTCCTTCCCATCACACCGATGCACCTTGTAGCCTTCTAATCCTGTCCTCCAGTTACTCTCCTCCTGAAACCATGTCTCACTCACTGCAACTATATCCTACTCCTCCATAACGACTTTTGGCGTCAAGCGCTTCCATCTTGTTATTTAAACTTCTGGCATTGGTAGAGAATATGTTTAACTTTTCCCTTCCTGAAATCCTATTTTCTTGCCTGGCCTTACTCATCACAATTACATCATCCGTTCCTTCCTTAATAGCTTCCCCACTCTCCTCTGGCCTCTCTCCCCGCTTGGTACCGTCTTGCATGATGTGTGATGCTTTGGTTTTCTTCATCTTCAGATTCTCAGCAATTTTACTGCCAGGAAACATAGCTCACATCAACTCCGTCAAATGATCTGCTTGACCGAATGGCAGGCGATGCTCTGCCATAAAACCACAGAGCAAGACTTTGGCCTTAAACTGTTGTCTCATGAATATCCGGCACTTTTTGCTTCTTGAAGAAAGATCTGATGTCAACTTGTTTATTGGCTTTGATCATATTACCTTGTTTCATCAAAGATGACTGATTAGCATCTTTCAGCTTTGAATCGCACACTATGCAGAAGACTACAGACTTATCTTCCTCATCACGAGCGATCCAGATCTGTAGATCTGCGTCTTTCAACCATGCGTTGTTGAAGACTTGCCTGTATCATTTTTACTTTTTCGTCGGCAGTGCTGCTGCAACTGGGACGGTTGCTCACGATACTTTCAAGTTGCTGGCAACTATCTCAAAGTAATCCTGGCAAATGATCTTTGAAGTTTCATGACAAATTGGTTTGCTCACATCGTCACGCGTAAAGTGTGGTTATACGCAGGTTAGACTGGTCATCGGTTACAAGCAGGGAACTGGATCGTTTAAACTGTGCCGACGTAATCACATACGTATCATGGCAAAAGGAAGTTGTTCAAGGGGCTGGTATGATTCGTCTCCCGAGGTCGTGTTATCGCTTGGTCTGGAAAAGAGTTTTCAGTTATGGTGTTGGATTGGGAGCAAAGGAAACCCTTGAACCTTGATGTTTCATTTCTTCGAAAGATGAGAGAACGCAGGATGTTGATGAATGTTCGCAAGATGTTGAGACCACAGTGGTCGAGATAGTTTCGCAGTGCAGAGAGAGAGAGAGAGAGAGAGAGAGAGAGAGAGAGAGAGAGAGAGAGAGAGAGAGAGAGAGAGAGGGAGAGAGAGAGAGAGAGAGAGAGAGAGAGAGAGAGAGAGAGAGAGAGAGAGAGAGAGAGAGAGAGAGAGAGAGAGAGATACAGGGAGGGAGAGAGAGAGATACAGGGAGAGAGAGAGAGAGATACAGGGAGAGAGAGAGAGAGATACAGGGAGAGAGAGAGAGAGATACAGGGAGAGAGAGAGAGATACAGGGAGAGAGAGAGAGATACAGGGAGAGAGAGAGAGATACAGGGAGAGAGAGATACAGGGAGAGAGAGAGAGATACAGGGAGAGAGAGAGAGATACAGGGAGAGAGAGAGATACAGGGAGAGAGAGAGATACAGGATCCAAGCAGTTACGTTACTTTGCAAGTGGTTTGGAAAAGTGAGAATACCATATTACTGCTTCATGCAACATTGGGTGGAGGAGTTTTGCTGGAATATTATTTTGTACCTCATGAGGACGTGTGTCGGGCTTGCGCCTCTGGTGGGGCTGAGAAAGCCATTGTTGTCCTCACCACCCTACCTAACCAAGCTTGATTGCCTCTTTTTGCCGGTTCATGAAACAATAAAAAAACATTTGCAATTTGTGAATTTTTTTTTGAAATCCCAAGATTCACTGAAATTTTTAACAAAACTCCCAAGGTCCCAAGATCTATTCCGAAAACCCAAGATATTTGGAAAAATTCCAAGGAGTGGACACGCAGGACACAACGTGAACGCCATCTGTTGATGTCATCATCACACCATAATTATAAACTTGAGAGTTCATAGAATACGTTACCCCCACGCAGTGTTCAAATATATACTTCAATTTGATTAAAATAATGATTTTATTGATAGCTTTAAAAAATTCCAGAAGTTTAGTGCTATTGAAGTAGTTTTATACAGCAACCACCCTTTTACCCCACCTGATTTAACATGTGCAAGTACTGTGAAACAGAAGAGTTTTTAAAGTGACAAGAGGGTTGATTTGTGTTTTACATTGTTCGAGTATATAATTCAATTTAAATAAAAGAAAGATTAAAAAAGCTGTATAAATAAATTATGGAATTTACCGCCGTTTTCCTGCCGTTGACATTGTGTTGAAAACACCACCTTATAATCGAACATGTTACACCAGTTTTTTGTGCTTGTTGTATGTGTTCTTTATAACGTCCTTAAAAACAGTAAGTTTCCAGTTTGGAATTATTTTCAATGTTGTTTCACTGCCAGACTCTTCTGTTTGATTTAAAGAAATCTCACTCCTCTCGACACTGCGTAATCGGGACAAATTTAGAGACAAAGTACTGTTAAACGGAGAGTTAGTTTTCTGATTCATGTTCCCGTTCTTGTTCAAAATATAACATTCAATTCAAAAACGTTGTTCCTCCATCATAAATTGATGCTTGGAGACGGACGGACAGTCAGAAGGACGGGCGGACAGACAGACAAAGTGAGCAAATTGTTTGACCCTGCATTTAACTTCACATGCATGGGGTGATTATCACATTTCTATCCACATTTTAAAAAGTCTTGTTAACATTCAAAGTGTGTGTACATATTTTTGGAACACCAGAGTCGCAATACTTTTCGAAGCAATAGAACAATACATAAAAATCCATCGAAGCAACACACAAACTACTAGCACGGCACTCGCTAGAGAACATCTCTCTGCTAGGCTGAACAGGTGACATTTTGTTTCCAATCATTGGCTGGATCTGGATCAGGACCCCAAACCAAAATCGAATCGCCTTGTTCTGATCACCGACCCAACTTGTGCTCCAAACTTCGCCCAAATCCGTCCATAACCTTTTGAGATATCCTGCTCACAGACAGACTGACAAACAGGGGTGAAAACATAACCTCCATCCACCTTCGTTGGCGGAGGTAAGAACAACTAAACCTACGACAATTCCACAACAATTATCTGTTATACAAGATCATTTTTGAATGTGTTTCACTTCATTTTACATCCTCTTTGACACTCACAGTTAGATATACAATATGTTTGTGAAGTACAACATGATGTTCTTTGATTAAACCCATCAGCGAAGCGACGGGAAGGCATGCCGAGTGTATATCAAATGGACACACTCGCTTTAACGTGTCGTCACTCAAGGGACAACCGGTACTGAAGCTCTGTTTGCCCCCATGGTCGGATGTCTGCGATGTCGAAGGCGACACCTCTAACGGCCCGATGTCAGGTCAGTGTCAATTGGCTAGAGAGGATCAGCGGTCAATCCTTTGGAATAAACTTCCCGCCTTTGGAATAAACTTCCTCACTCTATTCTTTCCCATTCTTCCCTCCAGGCTTTCAAAACAGCTGTTCACCACCACCTCTTATCTTCCCCCATCCAAATCCTCGATCTTTTCTACCCCCGATAATCCACCCAAGCCCACTTCCTTCAATTCTCCTGCTTTCCTTCCTGAAAGTCCCTGTAATGTCCATCTTCTCCTCGCCATGTTCCCCGTCCCATCCCCATCCCTCTCCCTTCCACAGTTCACCTGTGTCTGTTCCCCAATGTTTTGTCCCTTCCACTCCCACCCCTCTTGTCTCATGCCTCCTTGCTGTGAGTTGTGTGTTAGCTCTCATACGAGCCTCGACCAAGGTATACAAAAAAAAAAAAAAAAAAAAAAATCCATGAACGTGTTTTTGCCGATTGGGTGTCTTCAGCATGGCGTTACCATTCCTCCACCGCAGGACGTCTGCTATGAGATTCGATTTTAATAACCGCCCATTGGCTGTCCTGGAACCACAATTCGTGTGTCACTGTGGCTGTTGCCATAGCAATGTTAATCATCATGTGTTGCCTGCAATGTTGACAGCATACCTGTCCATGGGAAACAATCAAGAACTCTGCAGTGATTTATCTGTTGCTCGACCACCTTGGCAAAACCCTTTCGTCATTTGGTTTTCTTGGTGCAGTGTGTGCAGGCGAAGAAGCCTTAATATCTCTGGCGTGTTTGTAGGTGCAGTCAAAGTGCAGACTCGGAAAGAGAGACCCTCTCGATTGCATTGAAGAGGGGCTCATGCTCGAAACGTCCATTGTGCAAGTCCGTCCTTATTTCACAGTTTTCCATTGTATTTACAAAAACGAACTCACCTGCTGCTCATGGAACACTTACCTTGTGTAGGGTTATCTAAACCACAATGAAACGCGTCGTTTTTAACGAACTCGATATCAATATAATACACGACAGTCGCCATTGATTGTCCTCCCTCCCCTCCCTGGGCCTTGTTGTTTCTTGTAAACATTTCTCAAGCAGGAAAATGGGATTATAACCATGTTAACGAAACACGTGAAGTTAACTCGTAAGTTCCTACGACAGGTGAATGACGTACTAATCACCGATTAATGTAAAATTTGATAAATTTCCAGCAAAGTTCCTGATCAATGACGTAATCATGACTCGTGACGTCTGCAAGGGACCCGACTGCTCTCAAAATCAAAGTGATTATTCATAATAATTAGCGCAAACTGACGTCACTTACACGTGTTTAAAATAATTATATAAATACCGAGACGCATGTTCCAAACTCCCAACGGGTCTGTGGATGGAAACGCCCCTGCCTGCAAATCACCAGGGTCTATAGTGGAGTCGGAGCCAGGAATCGAACCCAGACTCGAGATAGCTCAAAGTCGAGTGTGTCGTGAGCCCCGTGTGGATATGGCGTCTGGTGCTGTCATTCTCACCAAGAATATCTCTGATATTGCGTAGTCATCAAGGGGAAGCTGAAAGCAATGGCAGCCGCACGGTCTCTCTCAAAGCATTCCTGACAACTTACCTTGACTTGTTTACCTGTACCTGAAGATCCACCTATTTGTTGACTCTTCCCCTCCTAGATATACATGTTAAAAGTCTTTCACTGTCATGATACAATGGTTTGGATTCAAGGATATCATTTCACACCCACATCCCATTGGCATCAAGATGGAATTTTTCAGGATTACCTTGTTCACTGTCATTGCATTGTGTGTAGGCACACAGCACCTGAACACAGAAGCCAGGTTCACAGCACGAGACGTGCTTGGCTAAAGCAGTTAGTGCCACGTCACGAGGTCCCCCAGCCTGATGGCCACACCCGGGTCTTCATTACACCCACGGCTCCCTGCAGAGGATGTAGTTTTCATGTCATGCATTTCCTTTCCCGATAGTTTATCCACTGAGCTTCCTCGGTGGAGGTATGATGGTCCCATCCGTCTCCATCCGCCTCGTCCACATGCTTCATGCATACGCTCTGCTATTCCTCCAATTCCATGGGAGAAACCCTAATCGACAGGTTGACTCGTTTTTCCAACCTTCTCTTGGTTGCTTCGTCTGACCCTGAAAGTGTCTGCACCAGTGAGCTATCTGTGTCTACGTTTTCATGTCGATGGTCGCATGGGTTTCCATTGGGATCTTTTTTTCATAGGATTTGATGTACCGTACTCTTCAGATGGCATTGCTGCTGCCAAAGAAGCTTATTGGCAAGGGTTACACTGGGTGGTTTGCCATTGCCTTCGCAGCATTGTACGTGCTCTTTCCTTTCAAATGCTGATCGTGAAAGCAAAGAAGCAGCACAGACCGTTTCTGGAGTATTTGGTATGATCGGATGGGGTTCGAACCACTGACCTCCCAGATTCACCATTACACCACCGAGTCTGGTGTGAGATATTCCAATAGTTCATTAATCCTGTGTCACTTTCAAACATTCCAATTTGAAGTATCCAAATTTCCCCAAACTTTTTTTTATTCATTCTGCACCTACGGACATCGAACGTATTTATTCTCTTGTTTCTCATATCTTTTGAAAGTTTGTTTCATTATGACTTGAATAATTTTACTAATTAATACCCCGTTCCGTGTGCGTGTGTGTGATGTCCATGGCAGGCCGTAAAATGATTGTTATTGTTTATTTTCAGGTTGCTAAGCGATGATTGTGAGAATTAAGAGGCCCAGACTCTTTAAGGCGTCCTGGGGTCTATCAGGACAGGTGGAGAAACCTTTTGAGGTTGGAGCAAATCCTGGAGGGGTCACCACTCAACATCATACTTTTCTGAAGGAGGAAGAAATTTACAATTCGTTCAGGGTGCCTGCGACGGCTTGCCAACTCTTCATCAATGATCCCGTGCGATGTTTAACGTCCACCGACGACTGATGGTGGTAGACGGGTCCTCTGGCTTAACGTCCATCCGATGGATGATACACACATCCATGGTGATCAACCTGCCTGCGAAACACCAGGGTGGTAGTTTATAGCCGGGTCAGGATTCAAACCCAGCCCAAAAGCGGGTGTGCATACCTCCAGCTATCCTGTTAGTGTTGATTCTATAATGAGTTGAAGGAAAGCAGATGGGTCAAGCAGCGGCCATGGTATTTTGGCAGATTGGGGAGGGAGGGTCGGGCCACCCACTTGGTTTCCCATGTTTTAACATCTTTTTTTTTTCTACCTTCAAAGTATGAAACTCTGCTTTATGGAATGAATTTCTGTGCTGACTGAGTTTACAAGGTTTACGGGACATACATTCCTATTATTTGGAGCAATAAAAACTTGAACCACACGCAGCTGCGCACCGAGCAACGAAAGTTTCCAACTGTCCTCTGTTAAAACACCTCTTGGTTCGGCTTGACCGAATCGCTTTACACTCACGGGAGGTCACATCCGACCACGATTCGAGCTCGGATCCATTTCACAGTTTCATTAAAACACATCTATTAGGCTTGTTGAAGAACCTTTGCTCTGCTCTTCCTTGGACGACTCAAGGCAAATGGTGTTTTCGCTGATTACAAATCACTCCAAGAGTCCAACGAATGGAGAAAAAGGAAATACTCGGATTACAATCCACAAATCATTACTTCCTGACAATATCTTTTACATCAGAACTCGAGGTTCGTTTTTGTTCTCGTGGGACTGGCTGATGAGGGTGAAAATGTGTCCCGTCTTTCATGAACCAGCTGAGATGGACCAACTAATGTTACCGCACCAGTAGACTCATTCACTCACCTTGACGTCCACCTGATGGAAGGCTGTGATGCAACGGCCCTTCCTGTGAAGCACCTATTCAACTGTTCGAAGTTGGTTCGGGTGTTCTCACTGAAGCTTTTCGCCCACTGGGTCCCTTCATTTGGTCTTTCACACTTCCAGTGTCTAAAATTTTCAACAATACGGTTGATGGTTTTGTCTTGTGGAATTCTTTCATTTGCCAGCCACCCTAACCACAAAGCCAACACCAGGCTACAAACAGAAGTAAAACAATATGGCACCAGCCTGTGAGGCTTGGTCCCCTAAATATACGTAAGGAAACTTCATGGCTTGAAACGAGATGGGGGTTGAATCATTCAACCAGGATGGGTTGGATTAGTTGGATACATCGTACATTGGTTGGATTAGACACATTGTGTGAAGTACATTGAGTAGTATAGGTATAGGCACTACATTCCGTGGTGCACACTTAGTGGTAGGAGCAACACCGTCAAAATTGTTAGCGAGTGGTCGGCTAATTGGAGCACGTACAGCAAAAGAAACATGAGTGGAAAATCGTGACAAAGAAGAACCACTGGTGTCCTCACTCAAGGGGGTACTAGCCTGTGTGGGAGGAATGGTCTCCCAAATGTGAACTGGATTCCGATGATATAAACAGCCTTTACGTGATCGCAGAACGTATGGTCTCGGTTCCTCACAATGTGTCACAATAGTAGGTGGTTCCCAAATATGAGATCTCTGATTCTGAACAAGCATAAACTGGCCTGGATGTGGAGGTAGATATTCACGTGCGCGGGCATGTTGATCAAGGTAAAAATTCTGATATCGTTGACGATTTACAAGCTCATTATGACAGCATTATAGGGGTCGAGGGTGTTCATAATATGGGAATGTACAATAGATTTTGAACTTCCTGCCCATGAGCAATCGTGCTGGACTATGCAGTGTGTGACTGAATGGCGTCAAACGCCACTTGAGGAGGGTAAGTCTATTCAGTAGCTGTATGTTTGCACTTCTTCAGGGTCTCTGATAGTTTCTATATTACACTCGATAAGACCATTGGACCAGACATACAGGGAATTTGACATCACTACATCAAAATCCCCATGCTTTTGCAAAGGCTCGAAACCCGGCACGATCAAAATATCCACCATGGTTATCACTCATGAGGAAATCAGGTATGCCAAACTCAGAGAAAATACCCTGAAGACACTGATTAACAACACGGCAACACAGCGTGGCACAGATCAATAAGTCGTTGTACAACAGGAAACCTTGAATAGTAATCACATGGCACAGGGAGACAATTACTGAGCACCGTCAGCTTGGTATAGATTGGCAGCGAGCTTACTCGATGGCCTCAATGGAACCTCTTGCTGGACCAATGGCTCTGGAACCTGTGACTTCTCAATATTTCTGGCATGTGTGGCAACTACCGACAATGCAATCAATATCCCAGTTAATGTTGGGACAGTATACGGTTTCTTTTGCGAGAAGTTTGTTCTTCTTGTGACCAAAGTGCCCCGAGTGGAGCTTTTTCCAGAATTTTGCACTGTAAACATTTTGGGACAACAACTCACTCTCCTTTGAGAATGATAGCATTTTCAACTGACAGCTCCATTACTTTCAAAGGGATTCTGGTGTGTCCTTCATGTGCTCAGACCAGCCATTGATAATGACATCACAAAGTCGACTAAGATCTGAGTCACAGAGTGGTTTTTTTCTGCAGATGTCGTGCTTTTTCAAACGAAAATCGGACTAAGTCCACACATAACTCAATTGCACAGCTGTTGTTCGGAGTAGGTACAGCTCGAATTGGCAAATATTCCCATTTTTCTTTCCTTCATTAATATGTGGTGGGCTTGGGATCCTCGTATCCTGAGTTCAAATCCCACTCGGCTATTAAATTAATACAAGGTGGGGTTGACTTTGCCTGTCATCTTTCTGAGGTCGGCAAAATGAGTGCCAGTTTGCTGATATCCTGTGTCGGAGTCGCGACCCGTCCAGGATTGTGCCCAATAGTCAAGGAGACTGCTTAGGCAGCACCAATGCTCCTCACAGAGTGTGGTCCCAATGGATGGATGGATAGAACAGATGTAGTTTTTCATGTATGGGAATTATTTAGGGTTCTCGAATGAATAAAAAAAAAATCATCCTTTATATTGGGAAACTTAGACATAATCACTAAAATCTCTAAGGAACAGGTGTGGAAATTAAGATGGACAACACACTGGTTGTGAAAAGCACCATCTCATGGTTGAGGCGTCAGTCATTAAGCAACAGCAGGGACACCTATTGGGAAAAAAATTTTAAATGGTGATTACAGTCCATGGAAGGACCAGGCAGTAGTAATGAACCGGAGATGGAGGAGAGCAAAATGACCATATTGAAAAAGATATCCCCGAATGAAGAGCACTCAGGTGTATTGACACCAGTGAGAATATTTCAGGAATGCATTATTCAGGAACTTGGTATGCGTTCAATACTTGTCTACAGTATTCATGATGTGAATGCAATCCAAATTTGACATTGAAGTGAGATTAAAGCAGAAACTCAGAAAGAAAGCCATGAACCAGAATTGCTCAGTCACAATTTATATTTCATCGATAACATTGTAAAACACTCAAATAAACTTTAATCTCATTTAGTTGGACATATCACTTGAGAGTGTGGACATGTGTTGTAAATTATTAAATCAGAACAGACGTTGTTACACACTCAAAACAACGAGACTATGGAAACCGAATATACTGTCAGGACTGGGAGCAATTTACGTACAAACAGTTTATTCGAAGATCAAAATGATAGTTGCACTTTCACATTCAAAAATAGAGCACCAATATGGACATGCCATTGACCTGTGAAGATTAGCACTTTCTGATTACATCTCAGTACAAAAAAATAGTCTTTACAGGAGTAATCTCTTTTTCAAATCGTGAAATAAAATAACCAATGAAAAATAATGCACACTCTCTCAAAACGCAGCGGAAGCACACTCTGTACCGTTGAAGATCTTTACACATTCCTGCGAGGGAAGGAATTGCTTGTTTTGCACACTTCGGTTCATACACCTCATAAACCTGTGAAGGAGATGGTCAATGGAAAGAAACAACTGAGCAAACAAACGAATCAAAAACAGTCAGTAACTAGAACGGTACTTGGTAAAGTGCTACCTCTGCCAGGCTGAACAATTTATGTTTTGTATCCCACGGATAGGTTGGATCTAGATCAGGACCTGAACCAAAATCTAACCGACTTGTTATTGTCACCAAACCAATTTATCCACCAAGTTTTGTCATAATCCGTCCAAAAATCTTTGAAATATCGTGAACACGATATATCATTTTATATATATATATATATATATATATATATATATATATATATATATATATATATATATATATATATATATATATATATATATATATATATATATATATATCTCTGTCTCACACACACACACACGAAAAATTCTCGTATCCAGATCCATAGCTTCACCAAAATCAAATCAATTCTTCCTTGTCACATACCCAAACTGTCCACCAAGTTTCGTCCGAATCCGGCCATAACTTTTTGAGATATCCTGCAAAATATCGTTATTATTCATATCTCTCAATGCTGAAGAATCTAAAAACTTCTAGGATCTGGATACGGGTCCAAATCTTCACCAAAATTGAATCAATTCTTCCTTGTCACATCCAACCTGTCTACCAAATTTCATCCATATCCATTCACAATCTTTTGAGATATCCTGCTCACAGATAAACAAACAAACAATCAAACAAACAAACAAATGAAAAATCACTCATCGAGCGACACTTGGCAAAACAGAACAAAGTAGAACGGCACTTGGTCGAGCGCATACCTCCGCCAGATTGAACAGTTTACATTATGTATCCCACTGATGGGTTGGATCTGAACCTAAATCTAATTCGCTTATTCTTGTCACCGAACCAAATCATCCACCTTGTTTTGTCAGAACTCGTCCACAACTTTTTGAGATATCATGATATACAGGGCGATTTTTATTTTATTTTATTTTATTCTATTTTTAAATAATAAAAAAATAATTGAAAACCCCAAATAATTGCCATACACTAAAAGCTTTCATGGAATACAGGGTAGTACTCCATATAGAGGGATGATGCGGGGAAAAAAATGGCCGCCCATTCAAATGTGCACACAATGATACACCTATAAACTACTATAGAGTGAAGTCATTAGCATTTAAAAGCCAAACCTTTTATTCTCGAGCGTTTTCTGAACTACCAAGACTTAAAAAGACACCAGAATACATCACTAAAGTACCACGAGAGATCGCTAAATCGCCAATTTGTACTTCTTCTTCCCCTCTGAAAACAATGTAAAACTGTAGCCCAACCGACCTCAATAACCGCTGAAGCCATGATGGCGATTCCAACACAAGGATGTTACTTTTCCTCTGGACGAGTGCACGCAACCCAAAATTTAAAAATATATAAAATATTAATCGTTTTATTAGAAAAATAAATGAAATGTAAATGTGGACTCAACCAACCCAAATGGGAGGGGGAGGGGGGGGAGATGGACGGTACCATTCCAAAAGCGATACATAGCCAAACCATCCCCCAAACCAACTGAAACAAGTATTAAAACAATTTAATAACATAGCTGGATTTGATCCAATCCAAAATAACTAACTATATAAAACATTCAGTATTTTATTAGTTTAAAAAAATATTTAAATACACTTATAAATATGTGGTTATCTACCACATATGTGGCTGAGCAGTTTGGGCTGTAGGTGAGTGGACTGAACCAAAAGCCAGGATTGAGGGGGGAAGGGGTAGAATGTACCATAAGCTGAATTTAATAACATAGATTAATTTAATCCATCCCAAAATACAAAATAACAAAATCTATAAAACATAAAGCATTATATTATTTTTAAAAAGACATTCGCATCGACATTTCTGCACATGATATGCGGAAATATGGTCTCTGTTGAATTCATCAAACTTTGCTGCTTGACAGTCACAGGGACGGACGGTGCATGCACACTCAGCGAAAGTTTCAGAATGATTGGCTGAGCAGTTTGGGCTGTAGGCGAGTGGACAGACAAACAAACGGAACAGATCAACAAACTTGGGAATTTTTTTTTTCCAAGTAACAAGAAAGACGTCATGCAGAGCATGACAATTGCCAAATCCCTCGAACAAATTTGACCAAAAAAACAATTTGTTTTTCATTTCCGTGACTTGATATGCTAATCCTCCTCAAATTTGAAGTCAATGGGATTAAAATTGAGGATTTTAGGAATTTGGCTTATGTTGACCATTTGGCCTAAGCTGACCTCATAAGTAATTGGTGGTTGAATGAAATGACCAAATATGGAAATCCTCTTCAAATTTCAACTCAATCGGATGAAACTTGATTTTAGAAATTTGAGAAAGTTGTTCACCTTTGGCCCATGTTGACATTTTGATCTTTAGACCAACTCTACCATTTCGTGAAGTTTCATGAAGATCGGTTTAAAAGTGTGTCCTGTATGCGTTTGACAGACAAACTGTCAGAATAACGCACGTAACCAAATAATATACTCGTCAAATCTTCGGTTTTCGCAAGTAACAAACAGAAAGGGGTGAAAACATAACCTCCGTCCATCTTTGGTGTCAAACGGCTCAAAATGAAGGACTGAAAGCGAAAGATAAACATGCTTGGATGGTACACATATGGACCAAATGTGTAAAAGGGAAAACTATACACAGATGACGATAAACGTTTCATTTGAATGAGAAAGCCATTTGTGATTCAGAGTTACACAAACCGCAGTACTTTATGTGCTTTTCTAAATATCGAGATCAACTTCAAAGAGTGTTTTAAAATCATTTCCAAATTGTTTTCTTACGATTCAGATGTCTGATTTTGGTGGTATATGATTTCGTGAACTTTTTCCAGTTCATTGTGTTGTGATGAACTTAGGGCTGACAGAATGGCCGAGAAGTACGCACACTCGCCGAAGTGTAGTGTTGGTTTGAATCTTGCGTTCAAAGCTGTTTAGCCTGGGTTTGAATCTCGACCCGACTATAAACTGTTTCACATATCGGGTGATTCATCAAAGTGTGCTGTCTCTTGGATGCATGTTAAACTGGGCTCCTCCCACACCTCTCTCACTCTCCCTTCCTCTCTCTCTCTCTCTCTGAACATATCCGGATGGTGCATATGTCTGGATGGTGTTTGTCTCCGGACGTTTCTGGGCAGGGTTTGTCTCCAGACATGTTTTTCTCTGGACATGTCCAAGCAGTGTTTGTCTCTGGATGCGTCCAGGCAGTAATTAATGCTCCATCGCATGTCTGCCTTCCCTACCTCTCACCTCACACCCCTCCTCGATCCCCCACCCCTCCTCGCTTCCCGCTTTATCTCCCCCACCATATGTAACGGAGAGAAGAAGAAATTATTTTTCGCCCTCCCCCCTTAGTATTCCCGTCAGCGAAATGATGGGTGATATTTGCTAGTGTGTGTGTTTGTGTGTATATGTGTGTATATATATATATATATATATATATATATATATATATATATATATATATATATATATATATATCCACAATTGACCCCTCCCACACTCCTCTCGCCGAAGAAGCTGCATAAAGCAACCCAAGAAGACCTACACAAGGTAAGCACTATGCTGTTTCAAACACTTCCCAGAGTTCCTCAACAACTGTAAAGATGTTCACACATGAGAATCCCAATGCTACACACTGCCTCAGCTACCGGACTGGTTTCAGCACTAAAGTGATGACCGTGTGCTGATGGTTTTTGTTGATGGTTTTTAAATGCGCGGTCAGATTGACTGTCAGAATGCGCGAGTAACATGATACTTGCATTGATCGACTGTCCAGCTTGGCTCACCCCCAAACTTGGGTATTTAGGGGGATGTTGTGAAAATTTTCATCACTCTTGAGAAAGGTTAACGGATGCATGGTGCGTTGCACATGTTGTTGATCAAAATTGTTGAGTCATTGTTTGTTCAATTAAAGGTTGGAAAATTTACCATGGATCCCATTGATTATACTCCCAACTGCAAGACATATATATATATATATATATATATATATATATATATATATATATATATATATATATATATATATATATATATATATATATATATATATATATATATATATATATGCTGCACAGGTTGTCCATAAATTAATATACCAAAGAGAACGTTGAATAGTTTTATCAATATTCTCAAAATTTTAAATTTGATTTGAATACATGTCATAGACCTGTAAGTTTCAGTTTGTTGTGAAAATTAATTGTTATTTTCTATGTTTGAGGAGAAACCCCATTTTCTGATATAATGACAAGTCCTCAAGAGAAAGCAAAAATTGTGAGATTTGTCCATTAATGTGGTTCAATCACTCAACCCCGAAGGTGTTTTCAATGTGAAATGAACAAACCAGTGGCTGAAAGACACGCCACACGAAGATGGATGGATCAGTTTGAGGTTACAGGATCAGCCCTGAAGGATAAATCTGCTGGAAAGCCAATAAAGTCAAATGATAGGGGGAAATCTTGTTATGGAGGGCTTTTACCAACAGCCCGAAAAAGTCAATTTGGAGAGAAAGCATCAATTGAGTTAAACATTCTGAAAAGCTCTGTTTATGATATCATTCATAAATAATTGAAGTTTAAATGTGAGAACATGGAAACAGTTCATAAACTTTTATGAGACGTATATGAAAGAAGAGTAAATGTTGGCCAACAATCGATTCAATGGATAGAATAGGACGAACATTTTTTTATTTAACCTCATTTTTAGTGATGAGGCTACATTTCACATGTCATGTAAAGTTAATCATCACAATTGTAGGATATGGGGAGAAGAAAGTACTCATGAATTGTCTGAACCGGAAACAGATTCACTTTGAGTAAACGTCTGGTATGCCACGTCAGGTTCTCACATCGATGGACCCTCTTTGTTTGATGAACGCACTGTCACCAGCATTTCGTACCTCAACATGCCCATGAGAGTTCTTCATTCCCTCAATTCCAAGGAAATCCTGACTTGTGACAAAGAACTATCTATCAGCAGGATGGAGCCACCACCTCACTTTGCTCAAACTGCTAAATTGTTTTAAAATTAAACTTTGCCAGACCGTTGGATTGGTCGAGGAGGACCCATGAAATGGCCTACTCATTCACCTGACTCAACACCTTTAGATTTTTATCTTTGTTTTTAAAAGTAAAATCTACACAAGCAAACCAAGGGACCCTGAAGTACTTAACCATCGTATTGTTGATGCTGTGTTATCCATGCAGCCGTGTTGGAAAATGTCTTCTCAGAATTTGAACGCCGAATTAGATTGATTGTAGTGAATAATGGGCGACATGGAGAAGTTTCTTAATTCGAGAATATCTTCGGAATACAATAAATATTAAATAAACCAATACTTACAAGTCTGTTACATGTATTCAAAGAAAATTGATGTCAGTATGTTGAATATCGATAAAACTATTCAACGTTTTTTTTTTTTGTTATATCTATTTTTGGACACCCTGTACAGCACGCATCTCACTATACTTATATTGAAACATAGGGGCAATATCCCTGGGCACTCACCTGGTAGCGGCTGCATAAGATAACCTGGGAACAACTGGTGGGCATGGATGACCCACAAAATATGTAACGGAGAAGAAAGTAAATACCTATGGATGATATATTTAATGCCGTGAACAAACCTTGGTACATCACAGGTGATAAAGGTTGTGGTCAAGTTTCATCGAAATCGTAAGTGTAGTTTCAGAGAAGGAGTTGCAAGCATTTGTGGACAGACGGACGACGCCCAACCCATCAGCTCCCTGGAACTACGTTCCAGGTGAGCTAAAAATAAAACATTGGTGTTTCTAGGACTATTGGGATTACATCGTTCCAATAACTTTTTTAACACCCCTCACCTGCTCAGGACTCGTATCAGTCACTGAGTTGAGGTTAAAACCATCCAGGTGGCCATGATTGTCATTAAAAAAAAACACACACAAAAGATTTAATACAGGTGATACTGTGTATCCATCCATAAAAATGATTTCGGGATTAGTAAAACTATCAATGTCTTCAATGACTAAATAAATGAGACACCTGTTAGTTGGTCAATTACATTAAATGAGCAGTGTCATGTGCTCCACATGGTCCTCACCAAAATTATGGCATGATCGCTCGCAACGGGACTTGGTGGAGACACGGTTGCCGTTGCCTCTGCAGCCTCCGTACCAGAAATGTGTACAGCGGCGTTCTCTATGATTGTAGTACCACTTCAGCTTGTAGCTATGGCACAGGCCGGCATTGCGCGGTAGCAGGCAGTGAGCAGGCCATTTAGATGACTGCTCTGCTGCGGGATGGGTCACTGTGTATGGGTTGTTGTGGAATGTAGGTGGAAAGCATTGGAAGAGTCAAGTGCTTTTTGGGGTATTCAATACCAAATACACACATCGTTGAATAAATTAACACCGTCTGGTAAAACGTCTTGTGCAAAGTGCAAAAGGCGCAGTGGAGTCCTCACCTGGTGTCGCTGTTGTTTCTTCCAGACGGTTCACATCTCCTAACAAAACAAAAGTAAAAACACAGAGGCTATAATATGCAGTTGTTTCTCCCTGTTATCAGTAGTCAACCCTGCTGCTTGAATCTCTCACCAATAACAACAAACGCTTTAACCCATCACAGTGAATCTAACATTGTTCCGTGTTACCTTGTATTGGGTACGAGCTCACGGGTCAACATTTAATGAATTAACATGTACTGTCATCTAGTTAGGGTGAGGGTTAGTCGACCAAGGGAAGAACTACACAGGAACACGTGCCACATGATACTTACATATAACGGAGTCATTTGAATGCGAAGTTCGTGCGCAGCCTATGGCTATTGGTTGCATCATTTTCTGGGGGCACTGCTGTGCCACTGATCTGATGCTCCGATTACCAGGTACTCATTTCGCCGACCTTGGCAGGATGACAGGCTGAGTCAACCCCACCTGGTGTTAATTAAACGCTAAAAAACAGGGGCTCAAACTCAAGACCCGAAGATCTTAAGCCAGCCACCTTAACCGTTAAGCCAACACCAGGCTTCATTTGAATGTCTAAGGGAAAGGTGTGCGTGTGCGCGTGGGCGTGTGCGTGAAGTTTCAGTTGACCTATTTTTCAATTGATTCGAACATCGAGTGATGATGACTCGTAATGTATTTCAGGAAGTTCTTTGTGACTTGTTAAACGGTGCTGAGCAATTCCAATGAAAAGGAAGAAATGACTCGTCTTGAAAAATACGACAGCAAGTCTCTCATTACCTCGTAAAGTGTTTTGCAAATGCCCATGATGTTTAAATATTATAATCCACACTTGAAGATGAGAAATTTTAGCACGGACCAAAATAAAAACAGCTCTTTCTTTTCGGGAAGAACTCAGACAGGATAGTTCTGTTGGTAGCAAGTCGACTTCTGATCTGGATCTGGGTTCAAATGGTGTTCGGATTGAAATATGATGAAAACTACTGTCTGCAAGGATGAGCAGCGATGGTGAAACATCAGGTACATTGTCCATTCGAGGGATTATAAAGCAGGCTATCGAGACTGCAATCACGTGGATGTAAAAAAAAAGATCCATGGTAACTTTCCCAACAGTCGGTGTTTTGCGGTTCTGTTCACACAAACATACGGAATATGGATGTTCAGTGTTCCTTCGATTAATGGGGGTAGACGTTGAGTATGAGGTCAAAATGTAAGTGAACAGACGCGTCAACCCGTGTATTAAACCAGGGGGTACCTCTATCGTAAACTGCTTCAATGCCCCGACGGAGCAACTCATCGTAAGGATGTTCCTTGAAAAGAATGAGCAACTCGTCTTGCTCGTGAAGCCTCTCGTCGATGTGTGTCTGTGGACATGTAGAACAATGCGGTGGACATGCGAGTGTGGTTGCCATTACCCTTATCCTGGCACATCAGCACACTAACTTATGTGTGGTGGTTTTACACATTCTATTTGAGAAATGTTTTGAAATTCTGCCACTGCAGCACTGAATCATGGCAAACACATTTAACTTGGAAAGTGTGGCCTGGTCCCAATAGCATTTTGAGATTTCCTTTAGAGATACAGGCCAAGGCAACTTGGCTTCCTTCCACCAAAAGTATATATTTCTTTAATAGTATCATCGTCAAAATATAAAACACCTCGTCGTGATGGCTTTGATACACTTGACTCCAAACCTTCGTTTGCCCAACTCCTTTCACGTCATGTGTGCTAACGAGGAGCAGTGTGACCACTCCTCATTTTCATAAATGCCAAGGTGAGCCAATGGAAAAAGTCAAGAATTCACAAGGTTTCAGAAAAAGCGATGATCATAGAAAACCTATACGCCAAGAAAACCAAGACGCCAAGGTGAACAACGAATAGCCAAGATCTTGTGAAAAAAAGCCAAGGAGTGGTCACACTGATGAGGAGGCTTCAGAAGTTTTGCACTCGAGGCCTTTTCCCATGAATACAGCAATGCAAGTGTGAACGACAACGGCACTCGGTGGAGCGCATACCTCCGCCAGGCAGAACAGCTTACGTATTGTATCCCGCCGATAGGCTTGACCTGGATTCGGAGCAGAACTAAAATTTAATCGGCTTGTTGTCACCGAACCAACTCATCCACCAAGTTTTGTCATAACTCGTCCACAACTTTTTGAGATGTCGTGCTATTCATCGTTTTTGGCCCTCATCTCTCAAAGGTGAAGAATCACCCCCAACCCGTCCAGCAAATTTCAGCCGAAACCATCCACAACTTTTTGAGATGTCCTGCACACAAATAAACAGACAACTGACAGGGGTGAAAACACAATCTTCGTCCACCTTAGGTGGTGGAGGTAATAATACTGTACGTACATCTCTCATTATAAAACGAACCCTGTTGTTACACGATTATGTGTTGAGTCACTTTGCCGGTCAAGCAAGCAAAGGTTAATTTTGGACAAGTTTACCAATGGTTCGTTTTCAAGTTTACGTCTGCACGGCCCATCTGCCAGCACGAGTCGTTGGCAGTTGTTTAAGATCCTATCCTGCTTTTGTGTTTTGTTTTGTTTTTTTTCACAAAGAGCAAGCGAGTTATCGCCTGAATCAGAACAAATTACAAATTCCCCCTTAAAATCACCTTCGGTCGTTTGTCAGGCCTGAAGAGGCGGTACATGAAAGACTCGGTGCAAAAACCCACAGCAGTTGAAAGGCCGGATGAACAAGCCCTCTATGATTTGGAACTCTCCTTTTCCACATTATATCCTTCAGCTCCTTTGTTACAGAATGTCACCATGAATGACCGTGAGTGTCACCCTTCTCCTGGAACTTAAGATTAAAGAAAACTCCATCATGTAATTCCCAACAAGCACATTGTAGAGAGAATAGGTAAGTTTGTTCCCTCCCTCTCTCTCCCTCTCTCTCCCTCTCTCTCCCTCTCTCTCCCTCTCTCTCCCTCTCTCTCCCTCTCTCTCCCTCTCTCTCCCTCTCTCTCCCTCTCTCTCCCTCCCCTTTTTAGCTGGCCTGTTCGAAGAGAGAGCGATAGCTATACCCCCGGCGTGAACGTGAGCGTCAGCCTGAAAATGTTAAAGTTTTTGGTGCAAGTTATTTTTTTCCTTTCTAATGTTTTTATCTACCACACTATTTTTTTTATACGCCCGATATATATATATATATATATATATATATATATATATATATATATATATATATATATATATATATATATATATATATATATA
>NW_028222556.1:0-34750 GCF_056783735.1 Eptatretus burgeri | reverse complement strand
AGAGAAGGCCACAGTATGTTAGAGGCCTCAGGCCGAGAAAAGCTTTCCCTGAAGCGGTGGTTGTTGTCACGGGCCTAGAGAAGGCCACAGTATGTTAGAGGCCTTAGGCCTAGAAAAGCTTTCCCTGAAGCGGTGGTTGTTGTCACGGGCCTTGAGAAGGCCGCAGTATGTTATAGGCCTCAGGCCGAGAAAAGCTTTCCCTGAAGCGGTGGTTGTTGTCACGGGCCTAGAGAAGGCCGTAATATGTTAGAGGCCTCAGGCCGAGAAAAGCTTTCCCTGAAGCAGTGGTTGTTGTCACGGGCCTTGAGAAGGCCACAGTATGTTAGAGGCCTTAGGCCTAGAAAAGCTTTCCCTGAAGCGGTGGTTGTTGTCACGGGCCTTGAGAAGGCCACAGTATGTTAGAGGCCTCAGGCCGAGAAAAGCTTTCCCTGAAGCGGTGGTTGTTGTCACGGGCCTTGAGAAGGCCACAGTATGTTAGAGGCCTCAGGCCGAGAAAAGCTTTCCCTGAAGCGGTGGTTGTTGTCACGGGCCTTGAGAAGGCCACAGTATGTTAGAGGCCTTAGGCCTAGAAAAGCTTTCCCTGAAGCGGTGGTTGTTGTCACGGGCCTTGAGAAGGCCACAGTATGTTAGAGGCCTCAGGCCGAGAAAAGCTTTCCCTGAAGCGGTGGTTGTTGTCACGGGCCTTGAGAAGGCCACAGTATGTTAGAGGCCTTAGGCCTAGAAAAGCTTTCCCTGAAGCGGTGGTTGTTGTCACGGGCCTTGAGAAGGCCACAGTATGTTAGAGGCCTCAGGCCGAGAAAAGCTTTCCCTGAAGCGGTGGTTGTTGTCACGGGCCTTGAGAAGGCCACAGTATGTTAGAGGCCTTAGGCCTAGAAAAGCTTTCCCCGAAGCGGTGGTTGTTGTCACGGGCCTTGAGAAGGCCGCAGTATGTTATAGGCCTCAGGCCGAGAAAAGCTTTCCCTGAAGCGGTGGTTGTTGTCACGGGCCTAGAGAAGGCCGTAATATGTTAGAGGCCTCAGGCCGAGAAAAGCTTTCCCTGAAGCAGTGGTTGTTGTCACGGGCCTTGAGAAGGCCACAGTATGTTAGAGGCCTTAGGCCGAGAAAAGCTTTCCCTGAAGCGGTGGTTGTTGTCACGGGCCTTGAGAAGGCCACAGTATGTTAGAGGCCTTAGGCCTAGAAAAGCTTTCCCTGAAGCGGTGGTTGTTGTCACGGGCCTTGAGAAGGCCACAGTATGTTAGAGGCCTCAGGCCGAGAAAAGCTTTCCCTGAAGCGGTGGTTGTTGTCACGGGCCTAGAGAAGGCCGTAATATGTTAGAGGCCTCAGGCCGAGAAAAGCTTTCCCTGAAGCGGTGGTTGTTGTCACGGGCCTTGAGAAGGCCACAGTATGTTAGAGGCCTTAGGCCTAGAAAAGCTTTCCCCGAAGCGGTGGTTGTTGTCACGGGCCTTGAGAAGGCCACAGTATGTTAGAGGCCTTAGGCCTAGAAAAGCTTTCCCTGAAGCGGTGGTTGTTGTCACGGGCCTTGAGAAGGCCACAGTATGTTAGAGGCCTTAGGCCGAGAAAAGCTTTCCCCGAAGCGGTGGTTGTTGTCACGGGCCTTGAGAAGGCCACAGTATGTTAGAGGCCTCAGGCCGAGAAAAGCTTTCCCTGAAGCGGTGGTTGTTGTCACGGGCCTAGAGAAGGCCGTAATATGTTAGAGGCCTCAGGCCGAGAAAAGCTTTCCCTGAAGCGGTGGTTGTTGTCACGGGCCTTGAGAAGGCCACAGTATGTTAGAGGCCTTAGGCCTAGAAAAGCTTTCCCTGAAGCGGTGGTTGTTGTCACGGGCCTTGAGAAGGCCACAGTATGTTAGAGGCCTCAGGCCGAGAAAAGCTTTCCCTGAAGCGGTGGTTGTTGTCACGGGCCTTGAGAAGGCCACAGTATGTTAGAGGCCTTAGGCCTAGAAAAGCTTTCCCTGAAGCGGTGGTTGTTGTCACGGGCCTTGAGAAGGCCACAGTATGTTAGAGGCCTCAGGCCGAGAAAAGCTTTCCCTGAAGCGGTGGTTGTTGTCACGGGCCTTGAGAAGGCCACAGTATGTTAGAGGCCTTAGGCCTAGAAAAGCTTTCCCCGAAGCGGTGGTTGTTGTCACGGGCCTTGAGAAGGCCGCAGTATGTTATAGGCCTCAGGCCGAGAAAAGCTTTCCCTGAAGCGGTGGTTGTTGTCACAGGCCTAGAGAAGGCCGTAATATGTTAGAGGCCTCAGGCCGAGAAAAGCTTTCCCTGAAGCAGTGGTTGTTGTCACGGGCCTTGAGAAGGCCACAGTATGTTAGAGGCCTTAGGCCTAGAAAAGCTTTCCCTGAAGCGGTGGTTGTTGTCACGGGCCTAGAGAAGGCCGTAATATGTTAGAGGCCTCAGGCCGAGAAAAGCTTTCCCTGAAGCAGTGGTTGTTGTCACGGGCCTTGAGAAGGCCACAGTATGTTAGAGGCCTTAGGCCTAGAAAAGCTTTCCCTGAAGCGGTGGTTGTTGTCACGGGCCTTGAGAAGGCCACAGTATGTTAGAGGCCTCAGGCCGAGAAAAGCTTTCCCTGAAGCGGTGGTTGTTGTCACGGGCCTTGAGAAGGCCACAGTATGTTAGAGGCCTCAGGCCGAGAAAAGCTTTCCCTGAAGCGGTGGTTGTTGTCACGGGCCTTGAGAAGGCCACAGTATGTTAGAGGCCTTAGGCCTAGAAAAGCTTTCCCTGAAGCGGTGGTTGTTGTCACGGGCCTAGAGAAGGCCGTAATATGTTAGAGGCCTCAGGCCGAGAAAAGCTTTCCCTGAAGCGGTGGTTGTTGTCACGGGCCTTGAGAAGGCCACAGTATGTTAGAGGCCTTAGGCCTAGAAAAGCTTTCCCTGAAGCGGTGGTTGTTGTCACGGGCCTTGAGAAGGCCACAGTATGTTAGAGGCCTTAGGCCTAGAAAAGCTTTCCCTGAAGCGGTGGTTGTTGTCACGGGCCTTGAGAAGGCCACAGTATGTTAGAGGCCTCAGGCCGAGAAAAGCTTTCCCTGAAGCGGTGGTTGTTGTCACGGGCCTTGAGAAGGCCACAGTATGTTAGAGGCCTCAGGCCGAGAAAAGCTTTCCCTGAAGCGGTGGTTGTTGTCACGGGCCTTGAGAAGGCCACAGTATGTTAGAGGCCTCAGGCCGAGAAAAGCTTTCCCTGAAGCGGTGGTTGTTGTCACGGGCCTTGAGAAGGCCACAGTATGTTAGAGGCCTTAGGCCTAGAAAAGCTTTCCCCGAAGCGGTGGTTGTTGTCACGGGCCTTGAGAAGGCCACAGTATGTTAGAGGCCTCAGGCCGTGAAAAGCTTTCCCTGAAGCGGTGGTTGTTGTCACGGGCCTTGAGAAGGCCACAGTATGTTAGAGGCCTCATGCCGAGAAAAGCTTTCCCTGAAGCGGTGGTTGTTGTCACGGGCCTAGAGAAGGCCGTAATATGTTAGAGGCCTCAGGCCGAGAAAAGCTTTCCCTGAAGCGGTGGTTGTTGTCACGGGCCTTGAGAAGGCCACAGTATGTTAGAGGCCTTAGGCCGAGAAAAGCTTTCCCTGAAGCGGTGGTTGTTGTCACGGGCCTTGAGAAGGCCACAGTATGTTAGAGGCCTTAGGCCTAGAAAAGCTTTCCCTGAAGCGGTGGTTGTTGTCACGGGCCTTGAGAAGGCCACAGTATGTTAGAGGCCTCAGGCCGAGAAAAGCTTTCCCTGAAGCGGTGGTTGGTGTCACGGGCCTTGAGAAGGCCACAGTATGTTAGAGGCCTCAGGCCGAGAAAAGCTTTCCCTGAAGCGGTGGTTGTTGTCACGGGCCTTGAGAAGGCCACAGTATGTTAGAGGCCTTAGGCCTAGAAAAGCTTTCCCTGAAGCGGTGGTTGTTGTCACGGGCCTTGAGAAGGCCACAGTATGTTAGAGGCCTCAGGCCGAGAAAAGCTTTCCCTGAAGCGGTGGTTGTTGTCACGGGCCTTGAGAAGGCCACAGTATGTTAGAGGCCTTAGGCCTAGAAAAGCTTTCCCTGAAGCGGTGGTTGTTGTCACGGGCCTTGAGAAGGCCACAGTATGTTAGAGGCCTTAGGCCTAGAAAAGCTTTCCCTGAAGCGGTGGTTGTTGTCACGGGCCTTGAGAAGGCCACAGTATGTTAGAGGCCTCAGGCCGAGAAAAGCTTTCCCTGAAGCGGTGGTTGTTGTCACGGGCCTTGAGAAGGCCACAGTATGTTAGAGGCCTCAGGCCGAGAAAAGCTTTCCCTGAAGCGGTGGTTGTTGTCACGGGCCTTGAGAAGGCCACAGTATGTTAGAGGCCTCAGGCCGAGAAAAGCTTTCCCTGAAGCGGTGGTTGTTGTCACGGGCCTTGAGAAGGCCACAGTATGTTAGAGGCCTCAGGCCGAGAAAAGCTTTCCCTGAAGCGGTGGTTGTTGTCACGGGCCTTGAGAAGGCCACAGTATGTTAGAGGCCTTAGGCCTAGAAAAGCTTTCCCTGAAGCGGTGGTTGTTGTCACGGGCCTTGAGAAGGCCACAGTATGTTAGAGGCCTCAGGCCGAGAAAAGCTTTCCCTGAAGCGGTGGTTGTTGTCACGGGCCTTGAGAAGGCCACAGTATGTTAGAGGCCTCAGGCCGAGAAAAGCTTTCCCTGAAGCGGTGGTTGTTGTCACGGGCCTTGAGAAGGCCACAGTATGTTAGAGGCCTTAGGCCTAGAAAAGCTTTCCCTGAAGCGGTGGTTGTTGTCACGGGCCTTGAGAAGGCCACAGTATGTTAGAGGCCTCAGGCCGAGAAAAGCTTTCCCTGAAGCGGTGGTTGTTGTCACGGGCCTTGAGAAGGCCACAGTATGTTAGAGGCCTCAGGCCGAGAAAAGCTTTCCCTGAAGCGGTGGTTGTTGTCACGGGCCTTGAGAAGGCCACAGTATGTTAGAGGCCTTAGGCCTAGAAAAGCTTTCCCTGAAGCGGTGGTTGTTGTCACGGGCCTTGAGAAGGCCACAGTATGTTAGAGGCCTCAGGCCGAGAAAAGCTTTCCCTGAAGCGGTGGTTGTTGTCACGGGCCTTGAGAAGGCCACAGTATGTTAGAGGCCTCAGGCCGAGAAAAGCTTTCCCTGAAGCGGTGGTTGTTGTCACGGGCCTTGAGAAGGCCACAGTATGTTAGAGGCCTTAGGCCTAGAAAAGCTTTCCCTGAAGCGGTGGTTGTTGTCACGGGCCTTGAGAAGGCCACAGTATGTTAGAGGCCTTAGGCCTAGAAAAGCTTTCCCTGAAGCGGTGGTTGTTGTCACGGGCCTTGAGAAGGCCACAGTATGTTAGAGGCCTCAGGCCGAGAAAAGCTTTCCCTGAAGCGGTGGTTGTTGTCACGGGCCTTGAGAAGGCCACAGTATGTTAGAGGCCTCAGGCCGAGAAAAGCTTTCCCTGAAGCGGTGGTTGTTGTCACGGGCCTTGAGAAGGCCACAGTATGTTAGAGGCCTTAGGCCTAGAAAAGCTTTCCCTGAAGCGGTGGTTGTTGTCACGGGCCTTGAGAAGGCCACAGTATGTTAGAGGCCTCAGGCCGAGAAAAGCTTTCCCTGAAGCGGTGGTTGTTGTCACGGGCCTTGAGAAGGCCAGAGTATGTTAGAGGCCTCAGGCCGAGAAAAGCTTTCCCTGAAGCGGTGGTTGTTGTCACGGGCCTTGAGAAGGCCACAGTATGTTAGAGGCCTTAGGCCTAGAAAAGCTTTCCCTGAAGCGGTGGTTGTTGTCACGGGCCTTGAGAAGGCCACAGTATGTTAGAGGCCTCAGGCCGAGAAAAGCTTTCCCTGAAGCGGTGGTTGTTGTCACAAGCCTAGAGAAGGCCGTAATATGTTAGAGGCCTCAGGCCGAGAAAAGCTTTCCCTGAAGCGGTGGTTGTTGTCACGGGCCTTGAGAAGGCCACAGTATGTTAGAGGCCTTAGGCCTAGAAAAGCTTTCCCTGAAGCGGTGGTTGTTGTCACGGGCCTTGAGAAGGCCACAGTATGTTAGAGGCCTCAGGCCGAGAAAAGCTTTCCCTGAAGCGGTGGTTGTTGTCACGGGCCTTGAGAAGGCCACAGTATGTTAGAGGCCTCAGGCCGAGAAAAGCTTTCCCTGAAGCGGTGGTTGTTGTCACGGGCCTTGAGAAGGCCACAGTATGTTAGAGGCCTCAGGCCGAGAAAAGCTTTCCCTGAAGCGGTGGTTGTTGTCACGGGCCTTGAGAAGGCCACAGTATGTTAGAGGCCTTAGGCCTAGAAAAGCTTTCCCTGAAGCGGTGGTTGTTGTCACGGGCCTTGAGAAGGCCACAGTATGTTAGAGGCCTCAGGCCGAGAAAAGCTTTCCCTGAAGCGGTGGTTGTTGTCACGGGCCTTGAGAAGGCCACAGTATGTTAGAGGCCTCAGGCCGAGAAAAGCTTTCCCTGAAGCGGTGGTTGTTGTCACGGGCCTTGAGAAGGCCACAGTATGTTAGAGGCCTTAGGCCGAGAAAAGCTTTCCCTGAAGCGGTGGTTGTTGTCACGGGCCTTGAGAAGGCCACAGTATGTTAGAGGCCTCAGGCCGAGAAAAGCTTTCCCTGAAGCGGTGGTTGTTGTCACGGGCCTTGAGAAGGCCACAGTATGTTAGAGGCCTTAGGCCTAGAAAAGCTTTCCCTGAAGCGGTGGTTGTTGTCACGGGCCTTGAGAAGGCCACAGTATGTTAGAGGCCTCAGGCCGAGAAAAGCTTTCCCTGAAGCGGTGGTTGTTGTCACGGGCCTTGAGAAGGCCACAGTATGTTAGAGGCCTCAGGCCGAGAAAAGCTTTCCCTGAAGCGGTGGTTGTTGTCACGGGCCTTGAGAAGGCCACAGTATGTTAGAGGCCTTAGGCCTAGAAAAGCTTTCCCTGAAGCGGTGGTTGTTGTCACGGGCCTAGAGAAGGCCGTAATATGTTAGAGGCCTCAGGCCGAGAAAAGCTTTCCCTGAAGCGGTGGTTGTTGTCACGGGCCTTGAGAAGGCCACAGTATGTTAGAGGCCTTAGGCCGAGAAAAGCTTTCCCTGAAGCGGTGGTTGTTGTCACGGGCCTTGAGAAGGCCACAGTATGTTAGAGGCCTTAGGCCGAGAAAAGCTTTCCCCGAAGCGGTGGTTGTTGTCACGGGCCTTGAGAAGGCCACAGTATGTTAGAGGCCTCAGGCCGAGAAAAGCTTTCCCTGAAGCGGTGGTTGTTGTCACGGGCCTTGAGAAGGCCACAGTATGTTAGAGGCCTTAAGCCGAGAAAAGCTTTCCCTGAAGCGGTGGTTGTTGTCACGGGCCTTGAGAAGGCCACAGTATGTTAGAGGCCTCAGGCCGAGAAAAGCTTTCCCTGAAGCGGTGGTTGTTGTCACGGGCCTTGAGAAGGCCACAGTATGTTAGAGGCCTCAGGCCGAGAAAAGCTTTCCCTGAAGCGGTGGTTGTTGTCACGGGCCTTGAGAAGGCCACAGTATGTTAGAGGCCTTAGGCCGAGAAAAGCTTTCCCTGAAGCGGTGGTTGTTGTCACGGGCCTAGAGAAGGCCGTAATATGTTAGAGGCCTCAGGCCGAGAAAAGCTTTCCCTGAAGCGGTGGTTGTTGTCACGGGCCTTGAGAAGGCCACAGTATGTTAGAGGCCCTAGGCCTAGAAAAGCTTTCCCTGAAGCGGTGGTTGTTGTCACGGGCCTTGAGAAGGCCACAGTATGTTAGAGGCCTTAGGCCTAGAAAAGCTTTCCCTGAAGCGGTGGTTGTTGTCACGGGCCTTGAGAAGGCCACAGTATGTTAGAGGCCTCAGGCCGAGAAAAGCTTTCCCTGAAGCGGTGGTTGTTGTCACGGGCCTTGAGAAGGCCACAGTATGTTAGAGGCCTCAGGCCGAGAAAAGCTTTCCCTGAAGCGGTGGTTGTTGTCACGGGCCTTGAGAAGGCCACAGTATGTTAGAGGCCTCAGGCCGAGAAAAGCTTTCCCTGAAGCGGTGGTTGTTGTCACGGGCCTTGAGAAGGCCACAGTATGTTAGAGGCCTCAGGCCGAGAAAAGCTTTCCCTGAAGCGGTGGTTGTTGTCACGGGCCTTGAGAAGGCCACAGTATGTTAGAGGCCTTAGGCCTAGAAAAGCTTTCCCTGAAGCGGTGGTTGTTGTCACGGGCCTTGAGAAGGCCACAGTATGTTAGAGGCCTCAGGCCGAGATAAGCTTTCCCTGAAGCGGTGGTTGTTGTCACGGGCCTTGAGAAGGCCACAGTATGTTAGAGGCCTCAGGCCGAGAAAAGCTTTCCCTGAAGCGGTGGTTGTTGTCACGGGCCTTGAGAAGGCCACAGTATGTTAGAGGCCTCAGGCCGAGAAAAGCTTTCCCTGAAGCGGTGGTTGTTGTCACGGGCCTTGAGAAGGCCACAGTATGTTAGAGGCCTCAGGCCGAGATAAGCTTTCCCTGAAGCGGTGGTTGTTGTCACGGGCCTTGAGAAGGCCACAGTATGTTAGAGGCCTTAGGCCTAGAAAAGCTTTCCCTGAAGCGGTGGTTGTTGTCACGGGCCTTGAGAAGGCCACAGTATGTTAGAGGCCTTAGGCCTAGAAAAGCTTTCCCTGAAGTGGTGGTTGTTGTCACGGGCCTTGAGAAGGCCACAGTATGTTAGAGGCCTCAGGCCGAGAAAAGCTTTCCCTGAAGCGGTTGTTGTTGTCACGGGCCTTGAGAAGGCCACAGTATGTTAGAGGCCTCAGGCCGAGAAAAGCTTTCCCTGAAGCGGTGGTTGTTGTTACGGGCCTTGAGAAGGCCACAGTATGTTAGAGGCCTTAGGCCGAGAAAAGCTTTCCCTGAAGCGGTGGTTGTTGTCACGGGCCTTGAGAAGGCCACAGTATGTTAGAGGCCTTAGGCCGAGAAAAGCTTTCCCTGAAGCGGTTGTTGTTGTCACGGGCCTTGAGAAGGCCACAGTATGTTAGAGGCCTTAGGCCTAGAAAAGCTTTCCCTGAAGCGGTGGTTGTTGTCACGGGCCTTGAGAAGGCCACAGTATGTTAGAGGCCTCAGGCCGAGAAAAGCTTTCCCTGAAGCGGTGGTTGTTGTCACGGGCCTTGAGAAGGCCACAGTATGTTAGAGGCCTCAGGCCGAGAAAAGCTTTCCCTGAAGCGGTGGTTGTTGTCACGGGCCTTGAGAAGGCCACAGTATGTTAGAGGCCTTAGGCCTAGAAAAGCTTTCCCTGAAGCGGTGGTTGTTGTCACGGGCCTTGAGAAGGCCACAGTATGTTAGAGGCCTCAGGCCGAGAAAAGCTTTCCCTGAAGCGGTGGTTGTTGTCACGGGCCTTGAGAAGGCCACAGTATGTTAGAGGCCTTAGGCCTAGAAAAGCTTTCCCTGAAGCGGTGGTTGTTGTCACGGGCCTTGAGAAGGCCACAGTATGTTAGAGGCCTCAGGCCGAGAAAAGCTTTCCCTGAAGCGGTGGTTGTTGTCACGGGCCTTGAGAAGGCCACAGTATGTTAGAGGCCTCAGGCCGAGAAAAGCTTTCCCTGAAGCGGTGGTTGTTGTCACGGGCCTTGAGAAGGCCACAGTATGTTAGAGGCCTTAGGCCTAGAAAAGCTTTCCCTGAAGCGGTGGTTGTTGTCACGGGCCTTGAGAAGGCCACAGTATGTTAGAGGCCTCAGGCCGAGAAAAGCTTTCCCTGAAGCGGTGGTTGTTGTCACGGGCCTTGAGAAGGCCACAGTATGTTAGAGGCCTTAAGCCGAGAAAAGCTTTCCCCGAAGCGGTGGTTGTTGTCACGGGCCTTGAGAAGGCCACAGTATGTTAGAGGCCTTAGGCCTAGAAAAGCTTTCCCTGAAGCGGTGGTTGTTGTCACGGGCCTTGAGAAGGCCGCAGTATGTTATAGGCCTCAGGCCGAGAAAAGCTTTCCCTGAAGCGGTGGTTGTTGTCACAGGCCTAGAGAAGGCCGTAATATGTTAGAGGCCTCAGGCCGAGAAAAGCTTTCCCTGAAGCAGTGGTTGTTGTCACGGGCCTTGAGAAGGCCACAGTATGTTAGAGGCCTTAGGCCTAGAAAAGCTTTCCCTGAAGCGGTGGTTGTTGTCACGGGCCTAGAGAAGGCCGTAATATGTTAGAGGCCTCAGGCCGAGAAAAGCTTTCCCTGAAGCAGTGGTTGTTGTCACGGGCCTTGAGAAGGCCACAGTATGTTAGAGGCCTTAGGCCTAGAAAAGCTTTCCCTGAAGCGGTGGTTGTTGTCACGGGCCTTGAGAAGGCCACAGTATGTTAGAGGCCTTAGGCCTAGAAAAGCTTTCCCTGAAGCGGTGGTTGTTGTCACGGGCCTTGAGAAGGCCACAGTATGTTAGAGGCCTCAGGCCGAGAAAAGCTTTCCCTGAAGCGGTGGTTGTTGTCACGGGCCTTGAGAAGGCCACAGTATGTTAGAGGCCTTAGGCCTAGAAAAGCTTTCCCTGAAGCGGTGGTTGTTGTCACGGGCCTTGAGAAGGCCACAGTATGTTAGAGGCCTCAGGCCGAGATAAGCTTTCCCTGAAGCGGTGGTTGTTGTCACGGGCCTTGAGAAGGCCACAGTATGTTAGAGGCCTTAGGCCTAGAAAAGCTTTCCCCGAAGCGGTGGTTGTTGTCACGGGCCTTGAGAAGGCCGCAGTATGTTATAGGCCTCAGGCCGAGAAAAGCTTTCCCTGAAGCGGTGGTTGTTGTCACAGGCCTAGAGAAGGCCACAGTATGTTAGAGGCCTCAGGCCGAGAAAAGCTTTCCCTGAAGCAGTGGTTGTTGTCACGGGCCTTGAGAAGGCCACAGTATGTTAGAGGCCTTAGGCCTAGAAAAGCTTTCCCTGAAGCGGTGGTTGTTGTCACGGGCCTAGAGAAGGCCGTAATATGTTAGAGGCCTCAGGCCGAGAAAAGCTTTCCCTGAAGCAGTGGTTGTTGTCACGGGCCTTGAGAAGGCCACAGTATGTTAGAGGCCTTAGGCCTAGAAAAGCTTTCCCTGAAGCGGTGGTTGTTGTCACGGGCCTTGAGAAGGCCACAGTATGTTAGAGGCCTTAGGCCGAGAAAAGCTTTCCCTGAAGCGGTGGTTGTTGTCACGGGCCTTGAGAAGGCCACAGTATGTTAGAGGCCTCAGGCCGAGAAAAGCTTTCCCTGAAGCGGTGGTTGTTGTCACGGGCCTTGAGAAGGCCACAGTATGTTAGAGGCCTTAGGCCGAGAAAAGCTTTCCCTGAAGCGGTGGTTGTTGTCACGGGCCTTGAGAAGGCCACAGTATGTTAGAGGCCTTAGGCCTAGAAAAGCTTTCCCTGAAGCGGTGGTTGTTGTCACGGGCCTTGAGAAGGCCACAGTATGTTAGAGGCCTCAGGCCGAGAAAAGCTTTCCCTGAAGCGGTGGTTGTTGTCACGGGCCTTGAGAAGGCCACAGTATGTTAGAGGCCTCAGGCCGAGAAAAGCTTTCCCTGAAGCGGTGGTTGTTGTCACGGGCCTTGAGAAGGCCACAGTATGTTAGAGGCCTTAAGCCGAGAAAAGCTTTCCCCGAAGCGGTGGTTGTTGTCACGGGCCTTGAGAAGGCCACAGTATGTTAGAGGCCTCAGGCCGAGAAAAGCTTTCCCTGAAGCGGTGGTTGTTGTCACGGGCCTTGAGAAGGCCACAGTATGTTAGAGGCCTCAGGCCGAGAAAAGCTTTCCCTGAAGCGGTGGTTGTTGTCACGGGCCTTGAGAAGGCCACAGTATGTTAGAGGCCTCAGGCCGAGAAAAGCTTTCCCTGAAGCGGTGGTTGTTGTCACGGGCCTAGAGAAGGCCGTAATATGTTAGAGGCCTCAGGCCGAGAAAAGCTTTCCCTGAAGCAGTGGTTGTTGTCACGGGCCTTGAGAAGGCCACAGTATGTTAGAGGCCTTAGGCCTAGAAAAGCTTTCCCTGAAGCGGTGGTTGTTGTCACGGGCCTTGAGAAGGCCACAGTATGTTAGAGGCCTTAGGCCTAGAAAAGCTTTCCCTGAAGCGGTGGTTGTTGTCACGGGCCTTGAGAAGGCCACAGTATGTTAGAGGCCTCAGGCCGAGAAAAGCTTTCCCTGAAGCGGTGGTTGTTGTCACGGGCCTTGAGAAGGCCACAGTATGTTAGAGGCCTCAGGCCGAGAAAAGCTTTCCCTGAAGCGGTGGTTGTTGTCACGGGCCTTGAGAAGGCCACAGTATGTTAGAGGCCTTAGGCCTAGAAAAGCTTTCCCTGAAGCGGTGGTTGTTGTCACGGGCCTTGAGAAGGCCACAGTATGTTAGAGGCCTCAGGCCGAGAAAAGCTTTCCCTGAAGCGGTGGTTGTTGTCACGGGCCTTGAGAAGGCCACAGTATGTTAGAGGCCTTAGGCCTAGAAAAGCTTTCCCTGAAGCGGTGGTTGTTGTCACGGGCCTTGAGAAGGCCACAGTATGTTAGAGGCCTCAGGCCGAGAAAAGCTTTCCCTGAAGCGGTAGTTGTTGTCACGGGCCTTGAGAAGGCCACAGTATGTTAGAGGCCTCAGGCCGAGAAAAGCTTTCCCTGAAGCGGTGGTTGTTGTCACGGGCCTTGAGAAGGCCACAGTATGTTAGAGGCCTTAGGCCTAGAAAAGCTTTCCCTGAAGCGGTGGTTGTTGTCACGGGCCTTGAGAAGGCCACAGTATGTTAGAGGCCTCAGGCCGAGAAAAGCTTTCCCTGAAGCGGTGGTTGTTGTCACGGGCCTTGAGAAGGCCACAGTATGTTAGAGGCCTTAGGCCTAGAAAAGCTTTCCCTGAAGCGGTGGTTGTTGTCACGGGCCTTGAGAAGGCCACAGTATGTTAGAGGCCTTAGGCCTAGAAAAGCTTTCCCTGAAGCGGTGGTTGTTGTCACGGGCCTTGAGAAGGCCACAGTATGTTAGAGGCCTCAGGCCGAGAAAAGCTTTCCCTGAAGCGGTGGTTGTTGTCACGGGCCTTGAGAAGGCCACAATATGTTAGAGGCCTCAGGCCGAGAAAAGCTTTCCCTGAAGCGGTGGTTGTTGTCACGGGCCTTGAGAAGGCCACAGTATGTTAGAGGCCTTAGGCCTAGAAAAGCTTTCCCTGAAGCGGTGGTTGTTGTCACGGGCCTTGAGAAGGCCACAGTATGTTAGAGGCCTCAGGCCGAGAAAAGCTTTCCCTGAAGCGGTGGTTGTTGTCACGGGCCTTGAGAAGGCCACAGTATGTTAGAGGCCTCAGGCCGAGAAAAGCTTTCCCTGAAGCGGTGGTTGTTGTCACGGGCCTTGAGAAGGCCACAGTATGTTAGAGGCCTTAGGCCTAGAAAAGCTTTCCCTGAAGCGGTGGTTGTTGTCACGGGCCTTGAGAAGGCCACAGTATGTTAGAGGCCTCAGGCCGAGAAAAGCTTTCCCTGAAGCGGTGGTTGTTGTCACGGGCCTTGAGAAGGCCACAGTATGTTAGAGGCCTCAGGCCGAGAAAAGCTTTCCCTGAAGCGGTGGTTGTTGTCACGGGCCTTGAGAAGGCCACAGTATGTTAGAGGCCTCAGGCCGAGAAAAGCTTTCCCTGAAGCGGTGGTTGTTGTCACGGGCCTTGAGAAGGCCACAGTATGTTAGAGGCCTTAGGCCTAGAAAAGCTTTCCCTGAAGCGGTGGTTGTTGTCACGGGCCTTGAGAAGGCCACAGTATGTTAGAGGCCTCAGGCCGAGAAAAGCTTTCCCTGAAGCGGTTGTTGTTGTCACGGGCCTTGAGAAGGCCACAGTATGTTAGAGGCCTCAGGCCGAGAAAAGCTTTCCCTGAAGCGGTGGTTGTTGTCACGGGCCTTGAGAAGGCCACAGTATGTTAGAGGCCTTAAGCCGAGAAAAGCTTTCCCTGAAGCGGTGGTTGTTGTCACGGGCCTTGAGAAGGCCACAGTATGTTAGAGGCCTTAGGCCTAGAAAAGCTTTCCCTGAAGCGGTGGTTGTTGTCACGGGCCTTGAGAAGGCCACAGTATGTTAGAGGCCTTAGGCCGAGAAAAGCTTTCCCTGAAGCGGAGGTTGTTGTCACGGGCCTTGAGAAGGCCACAGTATGTTAGAGGCCTCAGGCCGAGAAAAGCTTTCCCTGAAGCGGTGGTTGTTGTCACGGGCCTTGAGAAGGCCACAGTATGTTAGAGGCCTTAGGCCTAGAAAAGCTTTCCCTGAAGCGGTGGTTGTTGTCACGGGCCTTGAGAAGGCCGCAGTATGTTATAGGCCTCAGGCCGAGAAAAGCTTTCCCTGAAGCGGTGGTTGTTGTCACGGGCCTAGAGAAGGCCGTAATATGTTAGAGGCCTCAGGCCGAGAAAAGCTTTCCCTGAAGCAGTGGTTGTTGTCACGGGCCTTGAGAAGGCCACAGTATGTTAGAGGCCTTAGGCCTAGAAAAGCTTTCCCTGAAGCGGTGGTTGTTGTCACGGGCCTAGAGAAGGCCGTAATATGTTAGAGGCCTCAGGCCGAGAAAAGCTTTCCCTGAAGCAGTGGTTGTTGTCACGGGCCTTGAGAAGGCCACAGTATGTTAGAGGCCTTAGGCCTAGAAAAGCTTTCCCTGAAGCGGTGGTTGTTGTCACGGGCCTTGAGAAGGCCACAGTATGTTAGAGGCCTTAGGCCTAGAAAAGCTTTCCCTGAAGCGGTGGTTGTTGTCACGGGCCTTGAGAAGGCCACAGTATGTTAGAGGCCTCAGGCCGAGAAAAGCTTTCCCTGAAGCGGTGGTTGTTGTCACGGGCCTTGAGAAGGCCACAGTATGTTAGAGGCCTCAGGCCGAGAAAAGCTTTCCCTGAAGCGGTGGTTGTTGTCACGGGCCTTGAGAAGGCCACAGTATGTTAGAGGCCTTAGGCCTAGAAAAGCTTTCCCTGAAGCGGTGGTTGTTGTCACGGGCCTTGAGAAGGCCACAGTATGTTAGAGGCCTCAGGCCGAGAAAAGCTTTCCCTGAAGCGGTGGTTGTTGTCACGGGCCTTGAGAAGGCCACAGTATGTTAGAGGCCTCAGGCCGAGAAAAGCTTTCCCCGAAGCGGTGGTTGTTGTCACGGGCCTTGAGAAGGCCACAGTATGTTAGAGGCCTCAGGCCGAGAAAAGCTTTCCCTGAAGCGGTGGTTGTTGTCACGGGCCTTGAGAAGGCCACAGTATGTTCGAGGCCTTAGGCCTAGAAAAGCTTTCCCGAAGCGGTGGTTGTTGTCACGGGCCTTGAGAAGGCCGCAGTATGTTATAGGCCTCAGGCCGAGAAAAGCTTTCCCTGAAGCGGTGGTTGTTGTCACGGGCCTAGAGAAGGCCGTAATATGTTAGAGGCCTCAGGCCGAGAAAAGCTTTCCCTGAAGCGGTGGTTGTTGTCACGGGCCTTGAGAAGGCCACAGTATGTTAGAGGCCTTAGGCCTAGAAAAGCTTTCCCTGAAGCGGTGGTTGTTGTCACGGGCCTTGAGAAGGCCACAGTATGTTAGAGGCCTTAGGCCGAGAAAAGCTTTCCCTGAAGCGGTGGTTGTTGTCACGGGCCTTGAGAAGGCCACAGTATGTTAGAGGCCTTAGGCCTAGAAAAGCTTTCCCTGAAGCGGTGGTTGTTGTCACGGGCCTTGAGAAGGCCACAGTATGTTAGAGGCCTCAGGCCGAGAAAAGCTTTCCCTGAAGCGGTGGTTGTTGTCACGGGCCTTGAGAAGGCCACAGTATGTTAGAGGCCTCAGGCCGAGAAAAGCTTTCCCTGAAGCGGTGGTTGTTGTCACGGGCCTTGAGAAGGCCACAGTATGTTAGAGGCCTTAGGCCTAGAAAAGCTTTCCCTGAAGCGGTGGTTGTTGTCACGGGCCTTGAGAAGGCCACAGTATGTTAGAGGCCTCAGGCCGAGAAAAGCTTTCCCTGAAGCGGTGGTTGTTGTCACGGGCCTTGAGAAGGCCACAGTATGTTAGAGGCCTTAGGCCTAGAAAAGCTTTCCCCGAAGCGGTGGTTGTTGTCACGGGCCTTGAGAAGGCCACAGTATGTTAGAGGCCTCAGGCCGAGAAAAGCTTTCCCTGAAGCGGTGGTTGTTGTCACGGGCCTAGAGAAGGCCGTAATATGTTAGAGGCCTCAGGCCGAGAAAAGCTTTCCCCGAAGCGGTGGTTGTTGTCACGGGCCTTGAGAAGGCCACAGTATGTTAGAGGCCTTAGGCCTAGAAAAGCTTTCCCTGAAGCGGTGGTTGTTGTCACGGGCCTTGAGAAGGCCACAGTATGTTAGAGGCCTCAGGCCGAGAAAAGCTTTCCCTGAAGCGGTGGTTGTTGTCACGGGCCTTGAGAAGGCCACAGTATGTTAGAGGCCTTAGGCCTAGAAAAGCTTTCCCTGAAGCGGTGGTTGTTGTCACGGGCCTTGAGAAGGCCACAGTATGTTAGAGGCCTTAGGCCTAGAAAAGCTTTCCCTGAAGCGGTGGTTGTTGTCACGGGCCTTGAGAAGGCCACAGTATGTTAGAGGCCTCAGGCCGAGAAAAGCTTTCCCTGAAGCGGTGGTTGTTGTCACGGGCCTAGAGAAGGCCGTAATATGTTAGAGGCCTCAGGCCGAGAAAAGCTTTCCCTGAAGCGGTGGTTGTTGTCACGGGCCTTGAGAAGGCCACAGTATGTTAGAGGCCTTAGGCCTAGAAAAGCTTTCCCTGAAGCGGTGGTTGTTGTCACGGGCCTTGAGAAGGCCACAGTATGTTAGAGGCCTTAGGCCTAGAAAAGCTTTCCCCGAAGCGGTGGTTGTTGTCACGGGCCTTGAGAAGGCCGCAGTATGTTATAGGCCTCAGGCCGAGAAAAGCTTTCCCTGAAGCGGTGGTTGTTGTCACGGGCCTAGAGAAGGCCGTAATATGTTAGAGGCCTCAGGCCGAGAAAAGCTTTCCCTGAAGCGGTGGTTGTTGTCACGGGCCTTGAGAAGGCCACAGTATGTTAGAGGCCTTAGGCCTAGAAAAGCTTTCCCTGAAGCGGTGGTTGTTGTCACGGGCCTTGAGAAGGCCACAGTATGTTAGAGGCCTCAGGCCGAGAAAAGCTTTCCCTGAAGCGGTGGTTGTTGTCACGGGCCTTGAGAAGGCCACAGTATGTTAGAGGCCTTAGGCCTAGAAAAGCTTTCCCTGAAGCGGTGGTTGTTGTCACGGGCCTTGAGAAGGCCACAGTATGTTAGAGGCCTCAGGCCGAGAAAAGCTTTCCCTGAAGCGGTGGTTGTTGTCACGGGCCTAGAGAAGGCCGTAATATGTTAGAGGCCTCAGGCCGAGAAAAGCTTTCCCTGAAGCGGTGGTTGTTGTCACGGGCCTTGAGAAGGCCACAGTATGTTAGAGGCCTTAGGCCTAGAAAAGCTTTCCCTGAAGCGGTGGTTGTTGTCACGGGCCTAGAGAAGGCCGTAATATGTTAGAGGCCTCAGGCCGAGAAAAGCTTTCCCTGAAGCGGTGGTTGTTGTCACGGGCCTTGAGAAGGCCACAGTATGTTAGAGGCCTTAGGCCGAGAAAAGCTTTCCCTGAAGCGGTGGTTGTTGTCACGGGCCTTGAGAAGGCCACAGTATGTTAGAGGCCTTAGGCCTAGAAAAGCTTTCCCCGAAGCGGTGGTTGTTGTCACGGGCCTTGAGAAGGCCGCAGTATGTTATAGGCCTCAGGCCGAGAAAAGCTTTCCCTGAAGCGGTGGTTGTTGTCACAGGCCTAGAGAAGGCCGTAATATGTTAGAGGCCTCAGGCCGAGAAAAGCTTTCCCTGAAGCAGTGGTTGTTGTCACGGGCCTTGAGAAGGCCACAGTATGTTAGAGGCCTTAGGCCTAGAAAAGCTTTCCCTGAAGCGGTGGTTGTTGTCACGGGCCTAGAGAAGGCCGTAATATGTTAGAGGCCTCAGGCCGAGAAAAGCTTTCCCTGAAGCAGTGGTTGTTGTCACGGGCCTTGAGAAGGCCACAGTATGTTAGAGGCCTTAGGCCTAGAAAAGCTTTCCCTGAAGCGGTGGTTGTTGTCACGGGCCTTGAGAAGGCCACAGTATGTTAGAGGCCTTAGGCCTAGAAAAGCTTTCCCCGAAGCGGTGGTTGTTGTCACGGGCCTTGAGAAGGCCACAGTATGTTAGAGGCCTCAGGCCGAGAAAAGCTTTCCCTGAAGCGGTGGTTGTTGTCACGGGCCTTGAGAAGGCCACAGTATGTTAGAGGCCTTAGGCCTAGAAAAGCTTTCCCTGAAGCGGTGGTTGTTGTCACGGGCCTTGAGAAGGCCACAGTATGTTAGAGGCCTCAGGCCGAGAAAAGCTTTCCCTGAAGCGGTGGTTGTTGTCACGGGCCTTGAGAAGGCCACAGTATGTTAGAGGCCTTAGGCCTAGAAAAGCTTTCCCCGAAGCGGTGGTTGTTGTCACGGGCCTTGAGAAGGCCGCAGTATGTTATAGGCCTCAGGCCGAGAAAAGCTTTCCCTGAAGCGGTGGTTGTTGTCACAGGCCTAGAGAAGGCCGTAATATGTTAGAGGCCTCAGGCCGAGAAAAGCTTTCCCTGAAGCAGTGGTTGTTGTCACGGGCCTTGAGAAGGCCACAGTATGTTAGAGGCCTTAGGCCTAGAAAAGCTTTCCCTGAAGCGGTGGTTGTTGTCACGGGCCTAGAGAAGGCCGTAATATGTTAGAGGCCTCAGGCCGAGAAAAGCTTTCCCTGAAGCAGTGGTTGTTGTCACGGGCCTTGAGAAGGCCACAGTATGTTAGAGGCCTTAGGCCTAGAAAAGCTTTCCCTGAAGCGGTGGTTGTTGTCACGGGCCTTGAGAAGGCCACAGTATGTTAGAGGCCTTAGGCCTAGAAAAGCTTTCCCCGAAGCGGTGGTTGTTGTCACGGGCCTTGAGAAGGCCGCAGTATGTTATAGGCCTCAGGCCGAGAAAAGCTTTCCCTGAAGCGGTGGTTGTTGTCACGGGCCTAGAGAAGGCCGTAATATGTTAGAGGCCTCAGGCCGAGAAAAGCTTTCCCTGAAGCGGTGGTTGTTGTCACGGGCCTTGAGAAGGCCACAGTATGTTAGAGGCCTTAGGCCTAGAAAAGCTTTCCCTGAAGCGGTGGTTGTTGTCACGGGCCTTGAGAAGGCCACAGTATGTTAGAGGCCTCAGGCCGAGAAAAGCTTTCCCTGAAGCGGTGGTTGTTGTCACGGGCCTTGAGAAGGCCACAGTATGTTAGAGGCCTTAGGCCTAGAAAAGCTTTCCCTGAAGCGGTGGTTGTTGTCACGGGCCTTGAGAAGGCCACAGTATGTTAGAGGCCTTAGGCCTAGAAAAGCTTTCCTGAAGCGGTGGTTGTTGTCACGGGCCTTGAGAAGGCCACAGTATGTTAGAGGCCTCAGGCCGAGAAAAGCTTTCCCTGAAGCGGTGGTTGTTGTCACGGGCCTTGAGAAGGCCACAGTATGTTAGAGGCCTTAGGCCTAGAAAAGCTTTCCCTGAAGCGGTGGTTGTTGTCACGGGCCTTGAGAAGGCCACAGTATGTTAGAGGCCTCAGGCCGAGAAAAGCTTTCCCTGAAGCGGTGGTTGTTGTCACGGGCCTTGAGAAGGCCACAGTATGTTAGAGGCCTTAGGCCTAGAAAAGCTTTCCCTGAAGCGGTGGTTGTTGTCACGGGCCTTGAGAAGGCCGCAGTATGTTATAGGCCTCAGGCCGAGAAAAGCTTTCCCTGAAGCGGTGGTTGTTGTCACGGGCCTAGAGAAGGCCGTAATATGTTAGAGGCCTCAGGCCGAGAAAAGCTTTCCCTGAAGCAGTGGTTGTTGTCACGGGCCTTGAGAAGGCCACAGTATGTTAGAGGCCTTAGGCCTAGAAAAGCTTTCCCTGAAGCGGTGGTTGTTGTCACGGGCCTAGAGAAGGCCGTAATATGTTAGAGGCCTCAGGCCGAGAAAAGCTTTCCCTGAAGCAGTGGTTGTTGTCACGGGCCTTGAGAAGGCCACAGTATGTTAGAGGCCTTAGGCCTAGAAAAGCTTTCCCTGAAGCGGTGGTTGTTGTCACGGGCCTTGAGAAGGCCACAGTATGTTAGAGGCCTTAGGCCTAGAAAAGCTTTCCCTGAAGCGGTGGTTGTTGTCACGGGCCTTGAGAAGGCCACAGTATGTTAGAGGCCTCAGGCCGAGAAAAGCTTTCCCTGAAGCGGTGGTTGTTGTCACGGGCCTTGAGAAGGCCACAGTATGTTAGAGGCCTTAGGCCGAGAAAAGCTTTCCCTGAAGCGGTGGTTGTTGTCACGGGCCTTGAGAAGGCCACAGTATGTTAGAGGCCTTAGGCCTAGAAAAGCTTTCCCTGAAGCGGTGGTTGTTGTCACGGGCCTTGAGAAGGCCACAGTATGTTAGAGGCCTCAGGCCGAGAAAAGCTTTCCCTGAAGCGGTGGTTGTTGTCACGGGCCTTGAGAAGGCCACAGTATGTTAGAGGCCTCAGGCCGAGAAAAGCTTTCCCTGAAGCGGTGGTTGTTGTCACGGGCCTTGAGAAGGCCACAGTATGTTAGAGGCCTCAGGCCGAGAAAAGCTTTCCCTGAAGCGGTGGTTGTTGTCACGGGCCTTGAGAAGGCCACAGTATGTTAGAGGCCTTAGGCCTAGAAAAGCTTTCCCCGAAGCGGTGGTTGTTGTCACGGGCCTTGAGAAGGCCGCAGTATGTTATAGGCCTCAGGCCGAGAAAAGCTTTCCCTGAAGCGGTGGTTGTTGTCACGGGCCTAGAGAAGGCCGTAATATGTTAGAGGCCTCAGGCCGAGAAAAGCTTTCCCTGAAGCGGTGGTTGTTGTCACGGGCCTTGAGAAGGCCACAGTATGTTAGAGGCCTTAGGCCTAGAAAAGCTTTCCCTGAAGCGGTGGTTGTTGTCACGGGCCTTGAGAAGGCCACAGTATGTTAGAGGCCTTAGGCCTAGAAAAGCTTTCCCTGAAGCGGTGGTTGTTGTCACGGGCCTTGAGAAGGCCACAGTATGTTCGAGGCCTTAGGCCTAGAAAAGCTTTCCCCGAAGCGGTGGTTGTTGTCACGGGCCTTGAGAAGGCCGCAGTATGTTATAGGCCTCAGGCCGAGAAAAGCTTTCCCTGAAGCGGTGGTTGTTGTCACGGGCCTAGAGAAGGCCGTAATATGTTAGAGGCCTCAGGCCGAGAAAAGCTTTCCCTGAAGCGGTGGTTGTTGTCACGGGCCTTGAGAAGGCCACAGTATGTTAGAGGCCTTAGGCCTAGAAAAGCTTTCCCTGAAGCGGTGGTTGTTGTCACGGGCCTTGAGAAGGCCACAGTATGTTAGAGGCCTCAGGCCGAGAAAAGCTTTCCCTGAAGCGGTGGTTGTTGTCACGGGCCTTGAGAAGGCCACAGTATGTTAGAGGCCTTAGGCCTAGAAAAGCTTTCCCCGAAGCGGTGGTTGTTGTCACGGGCCTTGAGAAGGCCGCAGTATGTTATAGGCCTCAGGCCGAGAAAAGCTTTCCCTGAAGCGGTGGTTGTTGTCACGGGCCTAGAGAAGGCCGTAATATGTTAGAGGCCTCAGGCCGAGAAAAGCTTTCCCCGAAGCGGTGGTTGTTGTCACGGGCCTTGAGAAGGCCACAGTATGTTAGAGGCCTTAGGCCTAGAAAAGCTTTCCCTGAAGCGGTAGTTGTTGTCACGGGCCTAGAGAAGGCCGTAATATGTTAGAGGCCTCAGGCCGAGAAAAGCTTTCCCTGAAGCAGTGGTTGTTGTCACGGGCCTTGAGAAGGCCACAGTATGTTAGAGGCCTTAGGCCTAGAAAAGCTTTCCCTGAAGCGGTGGTTGTTGTCACGGGCCTTGAGAAGGCCACAGTATGTTAGAGGCCTTAGGCCTAGAAAAGCTTTCCCCGAAGCGGTGGTTGTTGTCACGGGCCTTGAGAAGGCCACAGTATGTTAGAGGCCTCAGGCCGAGAAAAGCTTTCCCTGAAGCGGTGGTTGTTGTCACGGGCCTTGAGAAGGCCACAGTATGTTAGAGGCCTCAGGCCGAGAAAAGCTTTCCCTGAAGCGGTGGTTGTTGTCACGGGCCTTGAGAAGGCCACAGTATGTTAGAGGCCTTAGGCCTAGAAAAGCTTTCCCTGAAGCGGTGGTTGTTGTCACGGGCCTTGAGAAGGCCACAGTATGTTAGAGGCCTTAGGCCTAGAAAAGCTTTCCCTGAAGCGGTGGTTGTTGTCACGGGCCTTGAGAAGGCCACAGTATGTTAGAGGCCTCAGGCCGAGAAAAGCTTTCCCTGAAGCGGTGGTTGTTGTCACGGGCCTTGAGAAGGCCACAGTATGTTAGAGGCCTTAGGCCTAGAAAAGCTTTCCCTGAAGCGGTGGTTGTTGTCACGGGCCTTGAGAAGGCCACAGTATGTTAGAGGCCTCAGGCCGAGAAAAGCTTTCCCTGAAGCGGTGGTTGTTGTCACGGGCCTTGAGAAGGCCACAGTATGTTAGAGGCCTTAGGCCGAGAAAAGCTTTCCCTGAAGCGGTGGTTGTTGTCACGGGCCTTGAGAAGGCCACAGTATGTTAGAGGCCTTAGGCCGAGAAAAGCTTTCCCTGAAGCGGTGGTTGTTGTCACGGGCCTTGAGAAGGCCACAGTATGTTCGAGGCCTTAGGCCTAGAAAAGCTTTCCCCGAAGCGGTGGTTGTTGTCACGGGCCTTGAGAAGGCCGCAGTATGTTATAGGCCTCAGGCCGAGAAAAGCTTTCCCTGAAGCGGTGGTTGTTGTCACGGGCCTAGAGAAGGCCGTAATATGTTAGAGGCCTCAGGCCGAGAAAAGCTTTCCCTGAAGCGGTGGTTGTTGTCACGGGCCTTGAGAAGGCCACAGTATGTTAGAGGCCTTAGGCCTAGAAAAGCTTTCCCTGAAGCGGTGGTTGTTGTCACGGGCCTTGAGAAGGCCACAGTATGTTAGAGGCCTTAGGCCTAGAAAAGCTTTCCCTGAAGCGGTGGTTGTTGTCACGGGCCTTGAGAAGGCCACAGTATGTTAGAGGCCTCAGGCCGAGAAAAGCTTTCCCTGAAGCGGTGGTTGTTGTCACGGGCCTTGAGAAGGCCACAGTATGTTAGAGGCCTCAGGCCGAGAAAAGCTTTCCCTGAAGCGGTGGTTGTTGTCACGGGCCTTGAGAAGGCCACAGTATGTTAGAGGCCTTAGGCCTAGAAAAGCTTTCCCCGAAGCGGTGGTTGTTGTCACGGGCCTTGAGAAGGCCGCAGTATGTTATAGGCCTCAGGCCGAGAAAAGCTTTCCCTGAAGCGGTGGTTGTTGTCACGGGCCTAGAGAAGGCCGTAATATGTTAGAGGCCTCAGGCCGAGAAAAGCTTTCCCTGAAGCGGTGGTTGTTGTCACGGGCCTTGAGAAGGCCACAGTATGTTAGAGGCCTTAGGCCTAGAAAAGCTTTCCCTGAAGCGGTGGTTGTTGTCACGGGCCTTGAGAAGGCCACAGTATGTTAGAGGCCTCAGGCCGAGAAAAGCTTTCCCTGAAGCGGTGGTTGTTGTCACGGGCCTTGAGAAGGCCACAGTATGTTAGAGGCCTTAGGCCTAGAAAAGCTTTCCCTGAAGCGGTGGTTGTTGTCACGGGCCTTGAGAAGGCCACAGTATGTTAGAGGCCTTAGGCCTAGAAAAGCTTTCCCTGAAGCGGTGGTTGTTGTCACGGGCCTTGAGAAGGCCACAGTATGTTATAGGCCTCAGGCCGAGAAAAGCTTTCCCTGAAGCGGTGGTTGTTGTCACGGGCCTTGAGAAGGCCACAGTATGTTAGAGGCCTTAAGCCTAGAAAAGCTTTCCCTGAAGTGGTGGTTTTTGTCACGGGCCTTGAGAAGGCCACAGTATGTTAGAGGCCTTAGGCCTAGAAAAGCTTTCCCTGAAGCGGTGGTTGTTGTCACGGGCCTTGAGAAGGCCACAGTATGTTAGAGGCCTCAGGCCGAGAAAAGCTTTCCCTGAAGCGGTGGTTGTTGTCACGGGCCTTGAGAAGGCCACAGTATGTTAGAGGCCTCAGGCCGAGAAAAGCTTTCCCTGAAGCGGTGGTTGTTGTCACGGGCCTTGAGAAGGCCACAGTATGTTAGAGGCCTTAGGCCGAGAAAAGCTTTCCCTGAAGCGGTGGTTGTTGTCACGGGCCTTGAGAAGGCCACAGTATGTTAGAGGCCTTAGGCCTAGAAAAGCTTTCCCCGAAGCGGTGGTTGTTGTCACGGGCCTTGAGAAGGCCGCAGTATGTTATAGGCCTCAGGCCGAGAAAAGCTTTCCCTGAAGCGGTGGTTGTTGTCACGGGCCTAGAGAAGGCCGTAATATGTTAGAGGCCTCAGGCCGAGAAAAGCTTTCCCTGAAGCGGTGGTTGTTGTCACGGGCCTAGAGAAGGCCGTAATATGTTAGAGGCCTTAGGCCTAGAAAAGCTTTCCCTGAAGCAGTGGTTGTTGTCACGGGCCTTGAGAAGGCCACAGTATGTTAGAGGCCTTAGGCCTAGAAAAGCTTTCCCTGAAGTGGTGGTTTTTGTCACGGGCCTTGAGAAGGCCACAGTATGTTCGAGGCCTTAGGCCTAGAAAAGCTTTCCCCGAAGCGGTGGTTGTTGTCACGGGCCTTGAGAAGGCCGCAGTATGTTATAGGCCTCAGGCCGAGAAAAGCTTTCCCTGAAGCGGTGGTTGTTGTCACGGGCCTAGAGAAGGCCGTAATATGTTAGAGGCCTCAGGCCGAGAAAAGCTTTCCCTGAAGCGGTGGTTGTTGTCACGGGCCTTGAGAAGGCCACAGTATGTTAGAGGCCTTAGGCCTAGAAAAGCTTTCCCTGAAGCGGTGGTTGTTGTCACGGGCCTTGAGAAGGCCACAGTATGTTAGAGGCCTCAGGCCGAGAAAAGCTTTCCCTGAAGCGGTGGTTGTTGTCACGGGCCTTGAGAAGGCCACAGTATGTTAGAGGCCTTAGGCCTAGAAAAGCTTTCCCTGAAGCGGTGGTTGTTGTCACGGGCCTTGAGAAGGCCACAGTATGTTAGAGGCCTCAGGCCGAGAAAAGCTTTCCCTGAAGCGGTGGTTGTTGTCACGGGCCTAGAGAAGGCCGGAATATGTTAGAGGCCTCAGGCCGAGAAAAGCTTTCCCCGAAGCGGTGGTTGTTGTCACGGGCCTTGAGAAGGCCACAGTATGTTAGAGGCCTTAGGCCTAGAAAAGCTTTCCCTGAAGCGGTAGTTGTTGTCACGGGCCTAGAGAAGGCCGTAATATGTTAGAGGCCTCAGGCCGAGAAAAGCTTTCCCTGAAGCAGTGGTTGTTGTCACGGGCCTTGAGAAGGCCACAGTATGTTAGAGGCCTTAGGCCTAGAAAAGCTTTCCCTGAAGCGGTGGTTGTTGTCACGGGCCTTGAGAAGGCCACAGTATGTTAGAGGCCTTAGGCCTAGAAAAGCTTTCCCTGAAGCGGTGGTTGTTGTCACGGGCCTTGAGAAGGCCACAGTATGTTAGAGGCCTCAGGCCGAGAAAAGCTTTCCCTGAAGCGGTGGTTGTTGTCACGGGCCTAGAGAAGGCCGTAATATGTTAGAGGCCTCAGGCCGAGAAAAGCTTTCCCTGAAGCAGTGGTTGTTGTCACGGGCCTTGAGAAGGCCACAGTATGTTAGAGGCCTTAGGCCTAGAAAAGCTTTCCCTGAAGCGGTGGTTGTTGTCACGGGCCTTGAGAAGGCCACAGTATGTTAGAGGCCTTAGGCCTAGAAAAGCTTTCCCCGAAGCGGTGGTTGTTGTCACGGGCCTTGAGAAGGCCACAGTATGTTAGAGGCCTCAGGCCGAGAAAAGCTTTCCCTGAAGCGGTGGTTGTTGTCACGGGCCTTGAGAAGGCCACAGTATGTTAGAGGCCTTAGGCCTAGAAAAGCTTTCCCTGAAGCGGTGGTTGTTGTCACGGGCCTTGAGAAGGCCACAGTATGTTAGAGGCCTCAGGCCGAGAAAAGCTTTCCCTGAAGCGGTGGTTGTTGTCACGGGCCTTGAGAAGGCCACAGTATGTTAGAGGCCTTAGGCCTAGAAAAGCTTTCCCCGAAGCGGTGGTTGTTGTCACGGGCCTTGAGAAGGCCGCAGTATGTTATAGGCCTCAGGCCGAGAAAAGCTTTCCCTGAAGCGGTGGTTGTTGTCACAGGCCTAGAGAAGGCCGTAATATGTTAGAGGCCTCAGGCCGAGAAAAGCTTTCCCTGAAGCAGTGGTTGTTGTCACGGGCCTTGAGAAGGCCACAGTATGTTAGAGGCCTTAGGCCTAGAAAAGCTTTCCCTGAAGCGGTGGTTGTTGTCACGGGCCTAGAGAAGGCCGTAATATGTTAGAGGCCTCAGGCCGAGAAAAGCTTTCCCTGAAGCAGTGGTTGTTGTCACGGGCCTTGAGAAGGCCACAGTATGTTAGAGGCCTTAGGCCTAGAAAAGCTTTCCCTGAAGCGGTGGTTGTTGTCACGGGCCTTGAGAAGGCCACAGTATGTTAGAGGCCTTAGGCCTAGAAAAGCTTTCCCTGAAGCGGTGGTTGTTGTCACGGGCCTTGAGAAGGCCACAGTATGTTAGAGGCCTCAGGCCGAGAAAAGCTTTCCCTGAAGCGGTGGTTGTTGTCACGGGCCTTGAGAAGGCCACAGTATGTTAGAGGCCTTAGGCCGAGAAAAGCTTTCCCTGAAGCGGTGGTTGTTGTCACGGGCCTTGAGAAGGCCACAGTATGTTGGAGGCCTTAGGCCTAGAAAAGCTTTCCCCGAAGCGGTGGTTGTTGTCACGGGCCTTGAGAAGGCCACAGTATGTTAGAGGCCTCAGGCCGAGAAAAGCTTTCCCTGAAGCGGTGGTTGGTGTCACGGGCCTTGAGAAGGCCACAGTATGTTAGAGGCCTCAGGCCGAGAAAAGCTTTCCCTGAAGCGGTGGTTGTTGTCACGGGCCTTGAGAAGGCCACAGTATGTTAGAGGCCTTAGGCCGAGAAAAGCTTTCCCTGAAGCGGTGGTTGTTGTCACGGGCCTTGAGAAGGCCACAGTATGTTCGAGGCCTTAGGCCTAGAAAAGCTTTCCCCGAAGCGGTGGTTGTTGTCACGGGCCTTGAGAAGGCCGCAGTATGTTATAGGCCTCAGGCCGAGAAAAGCTTTCCCTGAAGCGGTGGTTGTTGTCACGGGCCTAGAGAAGGCCGTAATATGTTAGAGGCCTCAGGCCGAGAAAAGCTTTCCCTGAAGCGGTGGTTGTTGTCACGGGCCTAGAGAAGGCCGTAATATGTTAGAGGCCTTAGGCCTAGAAAAGCTTTCCCTGAAGCAGTGGTTGTTGTCACGGGCCTTGAGAAGGCCACAGTATGTTAGAGGCCTTAGGCCTAGAAAAGCTTTCCCTGAAGTGGTGGTTTTTGTCACGGGCCTTGAGAAGGCCACAGTATGTTCGAGGCCTTAGGCCTAGAAAAGCTTTCCCCGAAGCGGTGGTTGTTGTCACGGGCCTTGAGAAGGCCGCAGTATGTTATAGGCCTCAGGCCGAGAAAAGCTTTCCCTGAAGCGGTGGTTGTTGTCACGGGCCTAGAGAAGGCCGTAATATGTTAGAGGCCTCAGGCCGAGAAAAGCTTTCCCTGAAGCGGTGGTTGTTGTCACGGGCCTTGAGAAGGCCACAGTATGTTAGAGGCCTTAGGCCTAGAAAAGCTTTCCCTGAAGCGGTGGTTGTTGTCACGGGCCTTGAGAAGGCCACAGTATGTTAGAGGCCTCAGGCCGAGAAAAGCTTTCCCTGAAGCGGTGGTTGTTGTCACGGGCCTTGAGAAGGCCACAGTATGTTAGAGGCCTTAGGCCTAGAAAAGCTTTCCCTGAAGCGGTGGTTGTTGTCACGGGCCTTGAGAAGGCCACAGTATGTTAGAGGCCTCAGGCCGAGAAAAGCTTTCCCTGAAGCGGTGGTTGTTGTCACGGGCCTAGAGAAGGCCGTAATATGTTAGAGGCCTCAGGCCGAGAAAAGCTTTCCCCGAAGCGGTGGTTGTTGTCACGGGCCTTGAGAAGGCCACAGTATGTTAGAGGCCTTAGGCCTAGAAAAGCTTTCCCTGAAGCGGTAGTTGTTGTCACGGGCCTAGAGAAGGCCGTAATATGTTAGAGGCCTCAGGCCGAGAAAAGCTTTCCCTGAAGCAGTGGTTGTTGTCACGGGCCTTGAGAAGGCCACAGTATGTTAGAGGCCTTAGGCCTAGAAAAGCTTTCCCTGAAGCGGTGGTTGTTGTCACGGGCCTTGAGAAGGCCACAGTATGTTAGAGGCCTTAGGCCTAGAAAAGCTTTCCCCGAAGCGGTGGTTGTTGTCACGGGCCTTGAGAAGGCCGCAGTATGTTATAGGCCTCAGGCCGAGAAAAGCTTTCCCTGAAGCGGTGGTTGTTGTCACGGGCCTAGAGAAGGCCGTAATATGTTAGAGGCCTCAGGCCGAGAAAAGCTTTCCCTGAAGCAGTGGTTGTTGTCACGGGCCTTGAGAAGGCCACAGTATGTTAGAGGCCTTAGGCCTAGAAAAGCTTTCCCTGAAGCGGTGGTTGTTGTCACGGGCCTAGAGAAGGCCGTAATATGTTAGAGGCCTCAGGCCGAGAAAAGCTTTCCCTGAAGCAGTGGTTGTTGTCACGGGCCTTGAGAAGGCCACAGTATGTTAGAGGCCTTAGGCCTAGAAAAGCTTTCCCTGAAGCGGTGGTTGTTGTCACGGGCCTTGAGAAGGCCACAGTATGTTAGAGGCCTCAGGCCGAGAAAAGCTTTCCCTGAAGCGGTGGTTGTTGTCACGGGCCTTGAGAAGGCCACAGTATGTTAGAGGCCTTAGGCCTAGAAAAGCTTTCCCTGAAGCGGTGGTTGTTGTCACGGGCCTAGAGAAGGCCGTAATATGTTAGAGGCCTCAGGCCGAGAAAAGCTTTCCCTGAAGCGGTGGTTGTTGTCACGGGCCTTGAGAAGGCCACAGTATGTTAGAGGCCTTAGGCCTAGAAAAGCTTTCCCTGAAGCGGTGGTTGTTGTCACGGGCCTTGAGAAGGCCACAGTATGTTAGAGGCCTTAGGCCTAGAAAAGCTTTCCCTGAAGCGGTGGTTGTTGTCACGGGCCTTGAGAAGGCCACAGTATGTTAGAGGCCTCAGGCCGAGAAAAGCTTTCCCTGAAGCGGTGGTTGTTGTCACGGGCCTTGAGAAGGCCACAGTATGTTAGAGGCCTTAGGCCTAGAAAAGCTTTCCCTGAAGCGGTGGTTGTTGTCACGGGCCTTGAGAAGGCCACAGTATGTTAGAGGCCTCAGGCCGAGAAAAGCTTTCCCTGAAGCGGTGGTTGTTGTCACGGGCCTTGAGAAGGCCACAGTATGTTAGAGGCCTTAGGCCTAGAAAAGCTTTCCCGAAGCGGTGGTTGTTGTCACGGGCCTTGAGAAGGCCGCAGTATGTTATAGGCCTCAGGCCGAGAAAAGCTTTCCCTGAAGCGGTGGTTGTTGTCACGGGCCTAGAGAAGGCCGTAATATGTTAGAGGCCTCAGGCCGAGAAAAGCTTTCCCTGAAGCAGTGGTTGTTGTCACGGGCCTTGAGAAGGCCACAGTATGTTAGAGGCCTTAGGCCTAGAAAAGCTTTCCCTGAAGCGGTGGTTGTTGTCACGGGCCTAGAGAAGGCCGTAATATGTTAGAGGCCTCAGGCCGAGAAAAGCTTTCCCTGAAGCAGTGGTTGTTGTCACGGGCCTTGAGAAGGCCACAGTATGTTAGAGGCCTTAGGCCTAGAAAAGCTTTCCCTGAAGCGGTGGTTGTTGTCACGGGCCTTGAGAAGGCCACAGTATGTTAGAGGCCTTAGGCCTAGAAAAGCTTTCCCCGAAGCGGTGGTTGTTGTCACGGGCCTTGAGAAGGCCGCAGTATGTTATAGGCCTCAGGCCGAGAAAAGCTTTCCCTGAAGCGGTGGTTGTTGTCACGGGCCTAGAGAAGGCCGTAATATGTTAGAGGCCTCAGGCCGAGAAAAGCTTTCCCTGAAGCGGTGGTTGTTGTCACGGGCCTTGAGAAGGCCACAGTATGTTAGAGGCCTTAGGCCTAGAAAAGCTTTCCCTGAAGCGGTGGTTGTTGTCACGGGCCTTGAGAAGGCCACAGTATGTTAGAGGCCTTAGGCCTAGAAAAGCTTTCCCGAAGCGGTGGTTGTTGTCACGGGCCTTGAGAAGGCCACAGTATGTTAGAGGCCTCAGGCCGAGAAAAGCTTTCCCTGAAGCGGTGGTTGTTGTCACGGGCCTTGAGAAGGCCACAGTATGTTAGAGGCCTTAGGCCTAGAAAAGCTTTCCCTGAAGCGGTGGTTGTTGTCACGGGCCTTGAGAAGGCCACAGTATGTTAGAGGCCTCAGGCCGAGAAAAGCTTTCCCTGAAGCGGTGGTTGTTGTCACGGGCCTTGAGAAGGCCACAGTATGTTAGAGGCCTTAGGCCTAGAAAAGCTTTCCCGAAGCGGTGGTTGTTGTCACGGGCCTTGAGAAGGCCGCAGTATGTTATAGGCCTCAGGCCGAGAAAAGCTTTCCCTGAAGCGGTGGTTGTTGTCACAGGCCTAGAGAAGGCCGTAATATGTTAGAGGCCTCAGGCCGAGAAAAGCTTTCCCTGAAGCAGTGGTTGTTGTCACGGGCCTTGAGAAGGCCACAGTATGTTAGAGGCCTTAGGCCTAGAAAAGCTTTCCCTGAAGCGGTGGTTGTTGTCACGGGCCTAGAGAAGGCCGTAATATGTTAGAGGCCTCAGGCCGAGAAAAGCTTTCCCTGAAGCAGTGGTTGTTGTCACGGGCCTTGAGAAGGCCACAGTATGTTAGAGGCCTTAGGCCTAGAAAAGCTTTCCCTGAAGCGGTGGTTGTTGTCACGGGCCTTGAGAAGGCCACAGTATGTTAGAGGCCTTAGGCCTAGAAAAGCTTTCCCTGAAGCGGTGGTTGTTGTCACGGGCCTTGAGAAGGCCGTAATATGTTAGAGGCCTCAGGCCGAGAAAAGCTTTCCCTGAAGCGGTGGTTGTTGTCACGGGCCTTGAGAAGGCCACAGTATGTTAGAGGCCTTAGGCCGAGAAAAGCTTTCCCTGAAGCGGTGGTTGTTGTCACGGGCCTTGAGAAGGCCACAGTATGTTCGAGGCCTTAGGCCTAGAAAAGCTTTCCCCGAAGCGGTGGTTGTTGTCACGGGCCTTGAGAAGGCCGCAGTATGTTATAGGCCTCAGGCCGAGAAAAGCTTTCCCTGAAGCGGTGGTTGTTGTCACGGGCCTTGAGAAGGCCACAGTATGTTAGAGGCCTCAGGCCGAGAAAAGCTTTCCCTGAAGCGGTGGTTGTTGTCACGGGCCTTGAGAAGGCCACAGTATGTTAGAGGCCTTAGGCCGAGAAAAGCTTTCCCTGAAGCGGTGGTTGTTGTCACGGGCCTTGAGAAGGCCACAGTATGTTCGAGGCCTTAGGCCTAGAAAAGCTTTCCCCGAAGCGGTGGTTGTTGTCACGGGCCTTGAGAAGGCCGCAGTATGTTATAGGCCTCAGGCCGAGAAAAGCTTTCCCTGAAGCGGTGGTTGTTGTCACGGGCCTAGAGAAGGCCGTAATATGTTAGAGGCCTCAGGCCGAGAAAAGCTTTCCCTGAAGCGGTGGTTGTTGTCACGGGCCTAGAGAAGGCCGTAATATGTTAGAGGCCTTAGGCCTAGAAAAGCTTTCGCTGAAGCAGTGGTTGTTGTCACGGGCCTTGAGAAGGCCACAGTATGTTAGAGGCCTTAGGCCTAGAAAAGCTTTCCCTGAAGTGGTGGTTTTTGTCACGGGCCTTGAGAAGGCCACAGTATGTTCGAGGCCTTAGGCCTAGAAAAGCTTTCCCCGAAGCGGTGGTTGTTGTCACGGGCCTTGAGAAGGCCGCAGTATGTTATAGGCCTCAGGCCGAGAAAAGCTTTCCCTGAAGCGGTGGTTGTTGTCACGGGCCTAGAGAAGGCCGTAATATGTTAGAGGCCTCAGGCCGAGAAAAGCTTTCCCTGAAGCGGTGGTTGTTGTCACGGGCCTTGAGAAGGCCACAGTATGTTAGAGGCCTTAGGCCTAGAAAAGCTTTCCCCGAAGCGGTGGTTGTTGTCACGGGCCTTGAGAAGGCCACAGTATGTTAGAGGCCTCAGGCCGAGAAAAGCTTTCCCTGAAGCGGTGGTTGTTGTCACGGGCCTTGAGAAGGCCACAGTATGTTAGAGGCCTTAGGCCTAGAAAAGCTTTCCCCGAAGCGGTGGTTGTTGTCACGGGCCTTGAGAAGGCCACAGTATGTTAGAGGCCTCAGGCCGAGAAAAGCTTTCCCTGAAGCGGTGGTTGTTGTCACGGGCCTAGAGAAGGCCGTAATATGTTAGAGGCCTCAGGCCGAGAAAAGCTTTCCCCGAAGCGGTGGTTGTTGTCACGGGCCTTGAGAAGGCCACAGTATGTTAGAGGCCTTAGGCCTAGAAAAGCTTTCCCTGAAGCGGTAGTTGTTGTCACGGGCCTAGAGAAGGCCGTAATATGTTAGAGGCCTCAGGCCGAGAAAAGCTTTCCCTGAAGCAGTGGTTGTTGTCACGGGCCTTGAGAAGGCCACAGTATGTTAGAGGCCTTAGGCCTAGAAAAGCTTTCCCTGAAGCGGTGGTTGTTGTCACGGGCCTTGAGAAGGCCACAGTATGTTAGAGGCCTTAGGCCTAGAAAAGCTTTCCCCGAAGCGGTGGTTGTTGTCACGGGCCTTGAGAAGGCCGCAGTATGTTATAGGCCTCAGGCCGAGAAAAGCTTTCCCTGAAGCGGTGGTTGTTGTCACGGGCCTAGAGAAGGCCGTAATATGTTAGAGGCCTCAGGCCGAGAAAAGCTTTCCCTGAAGCAGTGGTTGTTGTCACGGGCCTTGAGAAGGCCACAGTATGTTAGAGGCCTTAGGCCTAGAAAAGCTTTCCCTGAAGCGGTGGTTGTTGTCACGGGCCTAGAGAAGGCCGTAATATGTTAGAGGCCTCAGGCCGAGAAAAGCTTTCCCTGAAGCGGTGGTTGTTGTCACGGGCCTTGAGAAGGCCACAGTATGTTAGAGGCCTTAGGCCTAGAAAAGCTTTCCCTGAAGCGGTGGTTGTTGTCACGGGCCTTGAGAAGGCCACAGTATGTTAGAGGCCTCAGGCCGAGAAAAGCTTTCCCTGAAGCGGTGGTTGTTGTCACGGGCCTTGAGAAGGCCACAGTATGTTAGAGGCCTTAGGCCTAGAAAAGCTTTCCCTGAAGCGGTGGTTGTTGTCACGGGCCTAGAGAAGGCCGTAATATGTTAGAGGCCTCAGGCCGAGAAAAGCTTTCCCTGAAGCGGTGGTTGTTGTCACGGGCCTTGAGAAGGCCACAGTATGTTAGAGGCCTTAGGCCTAGAAAAGCTTTCCCTGAAGCGGTGGTTGTTGTCACGGGCCTTGAGAAGGCCACAGTATGTTAGAGGCCTTAGGCCTAGAAAAGCTTTCCCTGAAGCGGTGGTTGTTGTCACGGGCCTTGAGAAGGCCACAGTATGTTAGAGGCCTCAGGCCGAGAAAAGCTTTCCCTGAAGCGGTGGTTGTTGTCACGGGCCTTGAGAAGGCCACAGTATGTTAGAGGCCTTAGGCCTAGAAAAGCTTTCCCTGAAGCGGTGGTTGTTGTCACGGGCCTTGAGAAGGCCACAGTATGTTAGAGGCCTCAGGCCGAGAAAAGCTTTCCCTGAAGCGGTGGTTGTTGTCACGGGCCTTGAGAAGGCCACAGTATGTTAGAGGCCTTAGGCCTAGAAAAGCTTTCCCCGAAGCGGTGGTTGTTGTCACGGGCCTTGAGAAGGCCGCAGTATGTTATAGGCCTCAGGCCGAGAAAAGCTTTCCCTGAAGCGGTGGTTGTTGTCACAGGCCTAGAGAAGGCCGTAATATGTTAGAGGCCTCAGGCCGAGAAAAGCTTTCCCTGAAGCAGTGGTTGTTGTCACGGGCCTTGAGAAGGCCACAGTATGTTAGAGGCCTTAGGCCTAGAAAAGCTTTCCCTGAAGCGGTGGTTGTTGTCACGGGCCTAGAGAAGGCCGTAATATGTTAGAGGCCTCAGGCCGAGAAAAGCTTTCCCTGAAGCAGTGGTTGTTGTCACGGGCCTTGAGAAGGCCACAGTATGTTAGAGGCCTTAGGCCTAGAAAAGCTTTCCCTGAAGCGGTGGTTGTTGTCACGGGCCTTGAGAAGGCCACAGTATGTTCGAGGCCTTAGGCCTAGAAAAGCTTTCCCCGAAGCGGTGGTTGTTGTCACGGGCCTTGAGAAGGCCGCAGTATGTTATAGGCCTCAGGCCGAGAAAAGCTTTCCCTGAAGCGGTGGTTGTTGTCACGGGCCTAGAGAAGGCCGTAATATGTTAGAGGCCTCAGGCCGAGAAAAGCTTTCCCTGAAGCGGTGGTTGTTGTCACGGGCCTTGAGAAGGCCACAGTATGTTAGAGGCCTTAGGCCTAGAAAAGCTTTCCCTGAAGCGGTGGTTGTTGTCACGGGCCTTGAGAAGGCCACAGTATGTTAGAGGCCTCAGGCCGAGAAAAGCTTTCCCTGAAGCGGTGGTTGTTGTCACGGGCCTTGAGAAGGCCACAGTATGTTAGAGGCCTCAGGCCGAGAAAAGCTTTCCCTGAAGCGGTGGTTGTTGTCACGGGCCTTGTGAAGGCCGCAGTATGTTAGATGCCTCAGGCCGAGAAAAGCTTTCCCCGAAGCGGTGGTTGTTGTGGCTATTGTTGTTGTTGTGAAGGTCATGTTGAGCTGATGTTCCGTTTTCCGGAGCGAAACGATTCGATTTTGGTGAAGATTTGACGAGTCAAGTGGGAACTTGTTTCACTCATCGAGTCAGTTGTTCACCCGTTCGAGGGATCCTAACTTTCTGTGTCGGCGGAGTCCAATTACCAGGAACATATCGATCGTCGCTTCACGTCTCGTTCCTTGTTGTTCCACGACTCGAATTCCATGAAATGTGGCTTGGTCGTGGTTAGTGTTACAAAATCCTTGTGACGGGTTAATTGGACACTTTGCCAATCTTCATTCATGTGGAATCCGTTGGCGGTAATAAAAGCCTGAAATGATGTATTTTATCGGATGGTTTGACTCGTGGAGGCTGCGATGATCTTCAGGCGATGATACGAATGGGGCATTCAACACACGGAATGCCACGGAGTGAGATACAAGAGCTGTGAGTTTGCTGTCGGTGAAAAAGGTTGAAAAACACTGATTTACTTCATCGTTGGTGGCAGAAAGAGCCTCCACCACCCGCGTGTGTCCCCCGGGACCTCCACCACCACAAATCCGGTGCTGCGTGTGGTGCTGCACGGGTGTGCGCTGGATTCTTCCCAAAAACCCACGTGGGATGAGAGTT